>NW_025962067.1:0-58749 GCF_023159225.1 Perognathus longimembris pacificus | reverse complement strand
TGCCAGCTCCTGCCTCTAGCCAGTATAATCCTTGGCTGCTCAATAGCAGGAAGTAGCAGGCAGGGATCTGGGCCAGAGAGGCCAAGGCAAGCGGGAAGACAAGAGTTAAGCAGACACTAGCGCAGAAAGGAGATGACCAGATTTGCTGACCTGCTAACCTTGTATCTCCCTTATGCTCTGAGCAAGAGAGATGAGGTTGATTGTGAGAGAGGTGGCGGATCCATACACCAGCCACTTCCAGGACTGGCAAGGGCAGAGGCGGTGGGGATCTGTGTCACACGGGTTCAACCAGGATGTGGGAAGATGGAGCAGGAGGGGAGGTGGAAAGTGTATTTGCCTAGGACCCTGGCCCAAGCCGTTCCCAGCAGAATGGTCAGGGGAGGGATGTGCGGCTCTACACATCCTGTGCATCCCCGAAGGCCTGTGAGAACTAGTGAGAACTTACAGCAAACCCCCAAGGGGCCCTGTGCCCTTTTTGCTATGGCAACTCCAGTTGGAACACTGGCTCAAGTCAGCAGGAGGCGCCTAGTACCTGGCCATGTCACAGAGCTCCAAACCATATGGGCACTGCCCAGAGGCTTCCCAGCACCCCAGGTGCAAATGCACTGTTAGTGAGGCACCAGGCGGCCCTGCTGGCCTGTGAGCACCAACTGCCTACCTCTAAGCAGCCTCACTACCCCTCCCTTAAGGCTGCTCCTGTTGGAATGCAAATGAAAGCACACATCAACAAAGTGGGCAAGGAATGGAGAAACAAAACATCCGGCCACCCCCTGGAGGCTTTTCTGCATAGTGGGTCGCATATGTGCAGTCCTTCCTGCTCAGAAAAACACAGGGCTGCTGCCTAGCAAGCCAGGCAGGTCTTCAGGTGGTCTTGGCCAAGGGGGCAGAGGCCGTTTCCAGACCAATCGGATGTCAGTCCTAAAACCAGAAGGCAGGAAAGGAGTGCCGCTTCCCTCCTACCTTTGTCACAAACCTCCTGTGCACAGAAAAGGAGCAGAGGGGCTTGGGCACAGAGCAGGCAGACAACAGATTAGATAAATGGGGATTGGTGTTCACCAGAGGACTGAGAGATCCCAGGTGTGCAGAGGGTGAGAGCAGAGGGAGATTTGGAGAAGATAAGAAGGGCTAGGCCAGGGTGAGGCAGTTGTAATTTCCCCAGAAGAAGTGAAGAGGTGCATGGGGAGGTGTGCAGCCTGTGAACCTCAAGAGGAGGAGGGGTAAATTGGGAAGCAGAGGCAGAGGCAAAGAGGCAGTGACGCAGAGGCATGTGTGAGTTGAAAGCAGTCCAGAGCAGCAAGGCAGGGACAGGAGGGCTAGGAGAGAGAACTCGGAGGGAGTTATCAGCAAAGGAGGTATGTGTGCAGGGGACAAGCCTCAGGAACTCAGCTGCAGATGGCAGGTGGTGGCTAGGAAGGCCAGGTTGGGCGCCCCACCACCCTGGGACCAAGTAGAAGGGAGAAGAGGCAAGGGATTCTGGGGCACAGGCCTGCCCCATTCTCTTCACGCAGCGCTGTGCTTTAGGGTGTAGACCTGAGGGGTAACGAATGCCATCCTTGGTTGGGGCACTACTGGGGCGTAATCATGTGGTCCTGTTACATTGACATTTCTGCCTTGATTGCTTTCCCGAAGAGTTTGTTGCTACCCAGGTCTCCGAAGCTGCATGGTTCAGGGAATGGGAGACTGGTGAGGACAGCAGGGGGAGGCCCAAGTGCCAATGGACTGTCCAGTAAGCAGCGCTGGGCTCCTTAGCCACGCCCACCACGAGAACAACACCCTGGACTTGAGCAAGTAGGACACAGTCCTCGAAAACCCCTTAGCACCTTCCAAGCCACTGTGTACTGGGTGCGCTCACGTGTGCGTGCGTGTGCCCCTGCTTGCCTACATGCGTGTGTTCCTGATGCTGTACAAGAGTGTGCTTCCTAAGCCTAAGTCTGCATATGTGCAAATAGGTATGTGGATGTAGATCCAGGAGGACCCGGCACAGTGTGTTATAGTGAGCATTTGGGGGTGGCGGGGAGGAAGAGAGAGAAAGAGAGAGAGAGAGAGTCGGCTCGCCTGTGAGGAATTTTTTGTTCATGTGCGGTTGCATGAGTGTGTCAGGTATGAGGTTGGACAGAGGGAGTTCAAAGTGTTTACACGTTACTTGTTTTTTGAAGTTCCCGGAAACCAATCATATGGCGAAGGCTCCCCTCTTGTGCTGTCCGCTACACAAAGGTCTCCGTACTTGATGCCAAGCTGCCTCTGCTCTTGGAGATCTGCATGACAGTGATGATGCTGCCTATGAATATCATTGCTGGGTGCTAGTGTGCCTTGGTCACGGCAGGGAAGGGTCAGATATCCCTTTCCCTGGTGTCTTAGCAGAGCTTCCTGAAGGAGCCTAAAACATATGGCTGTGAGCCACGGGCACCAGGATTGCCAGCTCCTGCCTCTAGCCAGTATAATCCTTGGCTGCTCAATAGCAGGAAGTAGCAGGCAGGGATCTGGGCCAGAGAGGCCAAGGCAAGCGGGAAGACAAGAGTTAAGCAGACACTAGCGCAGAAAGGAGATGCCCAGATTCGCTGACCTGCTAACCTTGTATCTCCCTTATGCTCTGAGCAAGAGAGATGAGGTTGATTGTGAGAGAGGTGGCGGATCCATACACCAGCCACTTCCAGGACTGGCAAGGGCAGAGGCGGTGGGGAGCTGTGTCACACGGGTTCAACCAGGATGTGGGAAGATGGAGCAGGAGGGGAGGTGGAAAGTGTATTTGCCTAGGACCCTGGCCCAAGCCGTTCCCAGCAGAATGGTCAGGGGAGGGATGTGCGGCTCTACACATCCTGTGCATCCCCGAAGGCCTGTGAGAACTAGTGAGAACTTACAGCAAACCCCCAAGGGGCCCCTGTGCCCTTTTTGCTATGGCAACTCCAGTTGGAACACTGGCTCAAGTCAGCAGGAGGCGCCTAGTACCTGGCCATGTCACAGAGCTCCAAACCATATGGGCACTGCCCAGAGGCTTCCCAGCACCCCAGGTGCAAATGCACTGTTAGTGAGGCACCAGGAGGCCCTGCTGGCCTGTGAGCACCAACTGCCTACCTCTAAGCAGCCTCACTACCCCTCCCTTAAGGCTGCTCCTGTTGGAATGCAAATGAAAGCACACATCAACAAAGTGGGCAAGGAATGGAGAAACAAAACATCCGGCCACCCCCTGGAGGCTTTTCTGCATAGTGGGTCGCATATGTGCAGTCCTTCCTGCTCAGAAAAACACAGGGCTGCTGCCTAGCAAGCCAGGCAAGGTCTTCAGGTGGTCTTGGCCAAGGGGGCAGAGGCCGTTTCCAGACCAATCGGATGTCAGTCCTAAAACCAGAAGGCAGGAAAGGAGTGCCGCTTCCCTCCTACCTTTGTCACAAACCTCCTGTGCACAGAAAAGGAGCAGAGGGGCTTGGGCACAGAGCAGGCAGACAACAGATTAGATAAATGGGGATTGGTGTTCACCAGAGGACTGAGAGATCCCAGGTGTGCAGAGGGTGAGAGCAGAGGGAGATTTGGAGAAGATAAGAAGGGCTAGGCCAGGGTGAGGCAGTTGTAATTTCCCCAGAAGAAGTGAAGAGGTGCATGGGGAGGTGTGCAGCCTGGGAACCTCAAGAGGAGGAGGGGGAAATTGGGAAGCAGAGGCAGAGGCAAAGAGGCAGTGACGCAGAGGCATGTGTGAGTTGAAAGCAGTCCAGAGCAGCAAGGCAGGGACAGGAGGGCTAGGAGAGAGAACTCGGAGGGAGTTATCAGCAAAGGAGGTATGTGTGCAGGGGACAAGCCTCAGGAACTCAGCTGCAGATGGCAGGTGGTGGCTAGGAAGGCCAGGTTGGGCGCCCCACCACCCTGGGACCAAGTAGAAGGGAGAAGAGGCAAGGGATTCTGGGGCACAGGCCTGCCCCATTCTCTTCACGCAGCGCTGTGCTTTAGGGTGTAGACCTGAGGGTAACGAATGCCATCCTTGGTTGGGGCACTACTGGGGCGTAATCATGTGGTCCTGTTACATTGACATTTCTGCCTTGATTGCTTTCCCGAAGAGTTTCTTGCTACCCAGGTCTCCGAAGCTGCATGGTTCAGGGAATGGGAGACTGGTGAGGACAGCAGGGGGAGGCCCAAGTGCCAATGGACTGTCCAGTAAGCAGCGCTGGGCTCCTTAGCCACGCCCACCACGAGAACAACACCCTGGACTTGAGCAAGTAGGACACAGTCCTCGAAAACCCCTTAGCACCTTCCAAGCCACTGTGTACTGGGTGCGCTCACGTGTGCGTGCGTGTGCCCCTGCTTGCCTACATGCGTGTGTTCCTGATGCTGTACAAGAGTGTGCTTCCTAAGCCTAAGTCTGCATATGTGCAAATAGGTATGTGGATGTAGATCCAGGAGGACCCGGCACAGTGTGTTATAGTGAGCATTTGGGGGTGGCGGGGAGGAAGAGAGAGAAAGAGAGAGAGAGAGAGTCGGCTCGCCTGTGAGGAATTTTTTGTTCATGTGCGGTTGCATGAGTGTGTCAGGGATGAGGTTGGACAGAGGGAGTTCAAAGTGTTTACACGTTACTTGTTTTTTGAAGTTCCCGGAAACCAATCATATGGCGAAGGCTCCCCTCTTGTGCTGTCCGCTACACAAAGGTCTCCGTACTTGATGCCAAGCTGCCTCTGCTCTTGGAGATCTGCATGACAGTGATGATGCTGCCTATGAATATCATTGCTGGGTGCTAGTGTGCCTTGGTCACGGCAGGGAAGGGTCAGATATCCCTTTCCCTGGTGTCTTAGCAGAGCTTCCTGAAGGAGCCTAAAACATATGGCTGTGAGCCACGGGCACCAGGATTGCCAGCTCCTGCCTCTAGCCAGTATAATCCTTGGCTGCTCAATAGCAGGAAGTAGCAGGCAGGGATCTGGGCCAGAGAGGCCAAGGCAAGCGGGAAGACAAGAGTTAAGCAGACACGAGCGCAGAAAGGAGATGCCCAGATTCGCTGACCTGCTAACCTTGTATCTCCCTTATGCTCTGAGCAAGAGAGATGAGGTTGATTGTGAGAGAGGTGGCGGATCCATACACCAGCCACTTCCAGGACTGGCAAGGGCAGAGGCGGTGGGGAGCTGTGTCACACGGGTTCAACCAGGATGTGGGAAGATGGAGCAGGAGGGGAGGTGGAAAGTGTATTTGCCTAGGACCCTGGCCCAAGCCGTTCCCAGCAGAATGGTCAGGGGAGGGATGTGCGGCTCTACACATCCTGTGCATCCCCAAAGGCCTGTGATAACTAGTGAGAACTTACAGCAAACCCCCAAGGGGCCCTGTGCCCTTCTTGCTATGGCAACTCCAGTTGGAACACTGGCTCAAGTCAGCAGGAGGCGCCTAGTACCTGGCCATGTCACAGAGCTCCAAACCATATGGGCACTGCCCAGAGGCTTCCCAGCACCCCAGGTGCAAATGCACAGTTAGTGAGGCACCAGGAGGCCCTGCTGGCCTGTGAGCACCAACTGCCTACCTCTAAGCAGCCTCACTACCCCTCCCTTAAGGCTGCTCCTGTTGGAATGCAAATGAAAGCACACATCAACAAAGTGGGCAAGGAATGGAGAAACAAAACATCCGGCCACCCACTGGAGGCTTTTCTGCATAGTGGGTCGCATATGTGCAGTCCTTCCTGCTCAGAAAAACACAGGGCTGCTGCCTAGCAAGCCAGGCAAGGTCTTCAGGTGGTCTTGGCCAAGGGGGCAGAGGCCGTTTCCAGACCAATCGGATGTCAGTCATAAAACCAGAAGGCAGGAAAGGAGTGCCGCTTCCCTCCTACCTTTGTCACAAACCTCCTGTGCACAGAAAAGGAGCAGAGGGGCTTGGGCACAGAGCAGGCAGACAACAGATTAGATAAATGGGGATTGGTGTTCACCAGAGTTCTGAGAGATCCCAGGTGTGCAGAGGATGAGAGCAGAGGGAGATTTGGAGAAGATAAGAAGGGCTAGGCCAGGGTGAGGCAGTTGTAATTTCCCCAGAAGAAGTGAAGAGGTGCATGGGGAGGTGTGCAGCCTGTGAACCTCAAGAGGAGGAGGGGTAAATTGGGAAGCAGAGGCAGAGGCAAAGAGGCAGTGACGCAGAGGCATGTGTGAGTTGAAAGCAGTCCAGAGCAGCAAGGCAGGGACAGGAGGGCTAGGAGAGAGAACTCGGAGGGAGTTATCAGCAAAGGAGGTATGTGTGCAGGGGACAAGCCTCAGGAACTCAGCTGCAGATGGCAGGTGGTGGCTAGGAAGGCCAGGTTGGGCGCCCCACCACCCTGGGACCAAGTAGAAGGGAGAAGAGGCAAGGGATTCTGGGGCACAGGCCTGCCCCATTGTCTGCGCGCTGCGCTGTGCTTTAGGGTGTAGACCTGAGGGGTAACGAATGCCATCCTTGGTTGGGGCACTACTGGGGCGTAATCATGTGGTCCTGTTACATTGACATTTCTGCCTTGATTGCTTTCCCGAAGAGTTTGTTGCTACCCAGGTCTCCGAAGCTGCATGGTTCAGGGAATGGGAGACTGGTGAGGACAGCAGGGGGAGGCCCAAGTGCCAATGGACTGTCCAGTAAGCAGCGCTGGGCTCCTTAGCCACGCCCACCACGAGAACAACACCCTGGACTTGAGCAAGTAGGAAACAGTCCTCGAAAACCCCTTAGCACCTTCCAAGCCACTGTGTACTGGGTGCGCTCACGTGTGCGTGTGTGTGCCCCTGCTTGCCTACATGCGTGTGTTCCTGATGCTGTACAAGAGTGTGCTTCCTAAGCCTAAGTCTGCATATGTGCAAATAGGTATGTGGATGTAGATCCAGGAGGACCCGGCACAGTGTGTTATAGTGAGCATGTGGGGGTGGCGGGGAGGAAGGGAGAGAAAGAGAGAGAGAGAGAGTCGGCTCGCCTGTGAGGAATTTTTTGTTCATGTGCGGTTGCATGAGTGTGTCAGGTATGAGGTTGGACAGAGGGAGTTCAAAGTGTTTACACGTTACTTGTTTTTTGAAGTTCCCGGAAACCAATCATATGGCGAAGGCTCCCCTCTTGTGCTGTCCGCTACACAAAGGTCTCCGTACTTGATGCCAAGCTGCCTCTGCTCTTGGAGATCTGCATGACAGTGATGATGCTGCCTATTAATATCATTGCTGGGTTATTGGATAGAGGATATCCCTGTTCAATCCAAGTGAATCAAAGTGGTTTATAGAGAAATCCAACTCATAGTATTTTAACAGTACTTATTAACTATTGAATACAGGATTGGTTGTTATTTTGAAATTGTATTTTTAGGAACACCAAATCTAATTTTATATACAGTTATACCAAGTATCTGTGTATAATTGTGAACTTCTAAGATTTACACAACAGTGCTTGGTAAGGTCTGCTTTGGGTCTTAAACAGTGCTCACAGGTACTCTAAGATAGGCATTCCCAATCCAAATGGGCAGAAGAAACACAAGATGGCAAACAATGCAGTCATATCTCCCACTCAAAACAAGCAGGAAGCAGAGCAGTCAATCAAAGACATAGAAGAGAACCCTCAAAATGCTCTACAAAGTCTACTGATAAACAGGTTAAATGAAAAGTTTGAATCCATCCATACATCAATCCATCCATAAAGTAATCGATGATTTCATGGCCTCAACAAAGAGAAAGATAAATGAACTTCAAGAGTCATATGAAAAGATAACTACCCAGCTAAAAGATTTGAGAGACAGCACTCAAAACCAAATTAATAATGTAAAGATGTCCATGCAGGACCTAAGAGATACTTCTAGCAAGGACATGGAAATCATCAGGAAAGACCAGTCTGAAGGAAAAGAGATTCAAAATCAAGTAACTAGCCTACAGTCTCAAGTAGGTGAAGCAGAGGATCAAATCTCAGGAGCTGAAGATTCCCTAGAATCTATGGAGAAATGTCACACAAAAATACAAAACCAATCCAATCGATAAAACAGATCACTCCAGGAGCTCCAAGACACAAGCAGGAAGCACTATTTGAGGCGAATAGGAATTGAGAAAAACCAGGAGAAAGAAGTTAATGGAATATGCAACCTATTTAACAGAATATTAGCCAAGAACTTCCCAACTATCCAGGAAGGTAGGCCGATACAGATACAAGAAGCATTTAGAACCCCAAAGCGACCAGATCAGAATAGGACATCCCACTGACACATTGTGATCATAACAGGATCAGTAGAGTCCAAGGAAAGAATCCTTAAAGATGTTACGGAGAAGAAAGTAATCACAAATAAAGGAAAAGCAAGCAGAATTACCCCAGACTTCTCAGCAGAGACCATGAAAAGCAAGGAGATCCTGGAATGAGGTATGCCAAACCCTAAATAATAATAAATATCAACCAAGAATGCTGTACCCAGTTAAACTCTCATTCATAGCTGAAGGTCAAATAAAAGTCTTCCACAGGAAGGAAAAACTGAAACAATGTATCTCCACCAAACCAGCTTTACAGAAAATCCTCAAAGATGTACTATACAGGGAAAATAATCAAGATCCCAATACAGACAGAGAAATGAACCCTAAATAGAAACCAGAATATTAGATCAAGAATTGGGAAGACACAGCTTTTAACAAGATAGCTACAATGAAAGGACAAATGATCATCTCTCAAACCTAACTCTCAACATTAATGGACTTAATTCTTCATTCAAACGACATAGGCTCATTACTTGGATCAAACATCAAGATCCGTCTTTCTGCTGCCTCCAAGAGACACATCTATCTAGCAAAAGCAAACTTCTTCTAAAGGTGAAAGGCTGGAATAAAATCTACCAATAAATGGCCCCCAAATGCAGGCTGGAGTGGAATTCTAGCATCAGATAAAATCGACTTCAAATTAAAAATGGTAAGAAGAGACAAAGAAGGTTACTACATACTAATAAAGCGATGTCTCCTACAGGAGGATATAACCATCTTAAATATCCACACACCAAATACAGGAGAACCCAACTTCATCAAACCAACACTACTGACTCTAAAATCACTCATAGTCCCAAACCACATTGATTGTTGGAGACTTTAACACTCCACTGTCACCTCTGGATAGACCAACAGGCCAAAAACTGACCAAAGAATCCACAGAACTAATCAACTGCATAGACCAACTAGACTTAACCAACATCTACAGAATATTCCATCAAGCAATACCAGAATACACATTCTTTTCAGCAGCCCATGAAACATTCTCCAAAATATATCACATCTTAGGGCACAAAGAAAATCTGTACAAATTCAGAAGTATCAAAATCATTCCCTGCCTTCCCTCAGACCACAATAGATTAAAATTAAAGCTCAACTGAAACAGCCACCACACAAAATGATACAATCCATGGAGACTAAGCAACACACTGCTGAACCATCAATGGGTCATTGAAGAAATTAGACCAGTAATTCAATATTTATGGCATTCAACCAAGGTGAGTGCACAAAGTACCACCTCCTTTGGGACACAGCAAAGGCAGTACTCAGACGAAAATTTATATCTGAGTGCCTACACCAACAATCTGGATAAACAGCAACTCAACAACTTACGGAATCACCTTAATCTTCTCAAAAGAGAACAAGAAGCCATACCCCAAGTCAATAGATGGAAGCAAATAATTAAAATCGAATCAGAATTAAATATCTTGAGAGGGAGAAAAAAAAACCATCGCAACAATCAACAAAACAAAGACTTGGTTCTTTGAGAATATTAACAAGATAGTCAAATTCCTAGCAAACCTGACCAAAAAACGATGGCAGCACACCCACATAAACAAGATCCGAGATAAAACAGGTAACATCACCACAGAAACAACCAAAATTCAGAACACAATAAGGGACTATTTTGCAAACCTTTGTGCCAACAAATTCGAGAACCTGGAAGAAATGGATGATTTTCTAGAAAAAATTGATACCCCCAAACTCAACCATGAAGATTTAAACCTTCTAAACAGACTCATACCCAGCCTTGAAATAGAAACAGCAATAAGTGATTTCCCATCAGAGAAAAGCCCATGTCCAGATGGATTCACAGCAGAATTCTACAAGGCTTTCAAAACAGAAGTCACACCAATATTTTTCAAAATCTTCAATGAAATTGAAAGAGAACGTTCACTACCAGACTTATTCTATGAAGCCAGTATAGCCCTCATCCCAAAACCAGGCAGGGACTCATCAACAAAACAGAACTATAGAACGATTTCCCTGATGAACATAGATGCAAAAATTCTCAACAAAATTCTGTCCAATCGACTTCAACAGGTCATCAAAAATATCATACACTATGTTCAAACTGGATCCATCCCAGGGATGCAAAGTTGGTTCAATATACGCAAGTCAATTAATGTAATCCACCACATCAACCAGAGCAAGGTAAAGAACCACATGGTTATATCTCTGGATGCAGAAAAGGCGTTCGATAAAATCCAGTACCCATTTATGATAAAAATACTGGAGAAATTGGGATTCCAAGGAACATTCCTGAATATAATAAAGGCAGTTTATGACAAACCAACAGCAAGCATAATTCTAAATGGTGTAAAGCCAAAGCCATTCCTTTGAAAATCAGGAGCAAGATTGAGATGTCTGCTCCCTCCCCTCCTCTTTAACATTCCTAGCCAGAGCAATTAGGCAAGAGAAAACAAAAAGGGGATCCAAATAGGAAAAGATGAAGTTAAGCTTTCTCTCTTTGCAGATTACATGATCCTATACCTAACGAACACCATAGACTCTACTCCCTAGCTACTAGAGCAGATCCAAAACTTTGGCAAAGTTGCAGGATATAAAATAAACCCTCGAAAATCAACAGCCTTTCTATATGCTAATAACACGAAGACAGAGGCTGAAGTCAGGAAAGCAACTCCCTTTGCAATAGTCTCAAAAACATAAAATACCTAGAAATAACCTTAACCAAAGAAGTGAAAGACCTCTATGATTAGACTGTTTGGTGTAAGTGAACTGAACATCTCCGTGGGGGGGGGGGGAAGGGAAAGGGGGAGGAGGGAGAGGGGTATGAGGGACAAGGTAACAAACTGTACAAGAAATGTATCCAGTGCCTAAAATATGAAACTGTAACCTTTCTGTACATCACTTTGATAATAAAAATTTGAAAAAAAAAAAAGAACTAAGGAAATGGAAAAACCTCCCATGCTCCTCGATTGGGAAGATTAATATAGTCAAAATGGCAATATTGCCAAAAGCTATCTACAAATTCCATGCAATACCCACTAATATCCCAACACCATTTTTTAATGAAATTGAGGAAGCAATCCAGAAATTTATATGGAAAAATAAATGACCCCCCGACTAGCAAAAACAATCCTAAGCAGAAAGAACAATGCCGGTGGAATTACAATACCAAACTTCAAGCTGTATTATAAAGCTATAGCTATAAAAACATCTTGGAATTGGCAATGGAACAGGCCTGAAGACCAATGGAACAGAATTGAAGATCCAGCAGTGAACACACAGAACTAAGCCCCCTTAATCTTTGATAGAGGAGCTAAAAAAATACGATGGAAGAAAGATAGCCTCTTTAACAAATGGTGATGGCAAAACTGGTTCAACACCCACAACAAAGCAAAATTAGATCCTTATATATCATCCTGCACCAAAATCAATTCCACATGGATCAAAGATCTTGAAATTATAACAGATACCTTGAAAGCACTAAAAGAAGTAGGAGAAACACTTGGGCTCCTTGGCACAGGACAGACCTTCCTTAACAAAGAGCCATAAATGCTACAAATCACAAAAAGGACGAGCAAATGGGATTGCATCAAATTGCTGAGCTTCTGCAGGGCAAAGGACATAGCTCACAAGATGAATGGAAAGCCTACAGATTGGGAAAAGATCTTTATCAGCCATACAATGAACAAAGACCTCATATCTAAAATATATGCAGAACTACAAAAAATTAAATTCCTCCAAAACAAAACCACAAAGAACCAACAGCCCCCTCAACAAGTGGGCTAAAGACTTACAAAGAGACTTGTCTGATGAGGAAATGAGAATGGCCAAGAGTCATATGAAAAAGTGCTCTACATCTCTGGCCATAAAAGAAATGCAAATCAAAACAACATTGAGATTCCATCTCACCCCAGTAAGAATGACCTATATCAAGAAAACTAACAATAATAAATGTTGGAGGGGATGTGGACAAAAGGGAACCCTACTTCATCGTTGGTGGGAATGTAAACTTGTTCAGCCACTCTGGCAAGTGGTATGGAGATTTCTCAGAAGGTAAACATAGAGCTCCCTTATGATCCAGCAGCCCCACATTTGGCATCTACCCAAAGACCACAGAGAAGAACACACAAAAGCCACCAGCACAACAATATTCATCACAGCACAATTTGGCATAGCTAAAATATGGATCCCACCCAGTAACGCTCAGTAGATGAATGGATCAGGAAAATGTGGTACATATACACAATGGAATTTCATACCTCTGTCTCAAAGAATGACATTGCCGCATTTGTAAGGAAATGAAAGGACTTGGAAAAAATTATCCTAAGTGAAGTGAGCCAGACCCAAAGAAACATGGATTCTATGCTATGAATAGGATTCCCTATTCTCATAGGGAATAGTTAGCTCAGGTTTAGGCTAGTCACAGCAGAGGATCACAAGAGCCCAACAGCAATACTCTTATGAACACATAAGATGAGGCTAAGTGAAACAACCTCCATTTTATGGAAACAACTGTTATATCACTGCTGTAATTACTTTCAACATGCCATGTGTAACTGTAGCTTCTACTGTTGATGATGCTCTTGTATCCCCTTCCTGCGGTTGTACCTTCACTATCAGTTTATCTTATTTGAGTACTTTGGAAACTGTATATACTGGTATTAGAATTAGGAAAGTGAAAGGGAATACCAAAACCGAGAGATACAAGATAAAAAGACAAACGACTACAAAGGCAATGCTTTCAAAACTGTTTGGTGTAAGCCAAGTGAACAACTCTTGGGGGGAGAGGGGCAGGGGGAGGGGAGGGTAAGTGAGGGAGGAGGTAACAAACAGTATAAGAAATGTATCCAATGCCTAACATATGCAACTGTAACCTCTCTGTACATCACTTTGACAATAAATAAGAAAAAAAATGTTTTTCCTATGAGGAAAACAATACAGTCTATGTTTCTTTAGGTCTGGCTCACTTCACATAGTAAATTTTTTTTGGAATAATTAGTACATGTTTAGGCTAGTCAAAGCCGAAGTCATAATAGCCCAATAGCTATGCCCTTATGGACACTTAAGATGAGGCTAAGTGAAATGAGCTCCATGTTATGGAAACAAGTGGTATATCATTATTGTAATTATTTTCAACATGCGATATGAATCCGTACCCTTTTTATTTTCTCTCGTATTCCCTTCCTGTGGTTTTACCCCCACTATCACTGTATCTCATCTGAGCACGCTGGATACTGTATATACGTGTATTAGAGCTAGGGAAGAGAAAGTAAATATCAAAATCAATAGACAAAGGATAAAAATACAAACAACTCCAAACACAATACTCACAAAACCATTTGGTGTAAACCAACCATACAACTCGTGGGTGGAAGGGGAAGCAGGAGGGAAGAGGTAGGCATGTGGAGGGGAGGAGGAGTTAACATGTTGGACAAGAAATGTACTCACTGCATTATATATGAAATTGTAACCCCTCTGTACTTCACTTTGACAATAAAGGAGAAAAAAGACAATAAATATTTTTGAAAGATTCTGAAACACCTAACATTTTTTAGAGTTATGACATATAATGCTTAAGATTCTCATGTTAAAAACTAACATTTAGAATCAACACTCTCTTTCTCTGGCAATAGGAAAACTACCAACACATACACTGTTTGTGAATAAAGGTAAACATTTCCCTCAAAGAACTGCTAATCACCATACATTTCCTTTCTTCCTTCCTGTTATTTACTTCAGCCATTCTCTGGCCATAATCTGAGTGAAACCAGCCAAAAGGTACAGACACTGAGGCAGGAAGGGACAGATAGCATGAACACACCAAGGTGGCAGAGGCCTGAGCTATTTTGGATACTATAACCTCAACATTAGGCACAGGTAGTGAGAGAGGAAGAGAGAGACCAGGAAAAGTAGAAGCCAAATGGCTGCTAGGTATAAAAATCTAGAGAAGTGTGGACTTAAGACAGTTGTCAGAAGCTGCAACACAAAAATGAATAAGATGGAAATTAGATGGGATGTTCAAGGAAATAACCAAACGAGAACATACAACAAAATAAGTCAAAGCTAGGGCAGCGAAAAGAGTAGTGCAAAATTTGGGAGGTGGACAACCTATCCTGCGTTTATTAAAAAAAAAATGGCTTCTGCACAAGCACAAACATCTCTCCAGCCTTCCTTCTCTCTCTACACATAGAATAAGCATTCCCTCCTCTGCAGCCTTTGCAAACAAGAGACACGCGATATTTTTGTTAGATAATGAAACAAATACCAGTGATGAGCCAAAAACTTAAATAGAGTAAAAGAGTTGGGACAGCACTGTGTTCACTCTATGAGAAATATCCAACAGGAATGTGCAGTGTCTTTATTCAACCACAGTTGTTTATTCGAATCACAAAGTCTAATGATTAAAGCATGTCTTCAACCCTCTCATATCTTGCTATTCTATTTATTCTTGTGTTATACATTTACAATGACCACTCTTAGGAATCTAGAAAGTTCTGAGGAAGAACTGGGTTAGGGGGGTGGTGCTTATGATTACTTCCCAAAGCATAAGGGTGAAAAACAGCAGCTCATCAAGTGGGGGCAAGGGGAGAGCGGGAGACAAATGAAGGGGAAGGGGGGGAATGTAGTCAAGAATTCATTGTACATACTACAAAAGTAAGAAAATGGAAAGGGTGGGCAGAGGAAGGAGGGGCAAGAATATTGAAAGGGGTGAGGTGGGTTAAGATGGGCCATATTCATAAACTGCTTTGTCAAATGGCAACTCCTTTGCACAAATACTTAAAGATAGTTTTTGTAAGAACTCAGAAGCTCTTCCCTTCACAGTAGTAGGACAAATTATTAGTTCCTACGCACAGGGACTAGAGTCTTTCAGGTCATTTGTGTTTTGGTGGGGTTTTGGTTTTTGAGCCAGCACTGAAAATTGAACTCAGAGACTGGGCTATGTCCCTTAGCTTTGTCACTCCATGCTGGCATGCTACCCCTTGAGAAATAGCACCATTTCTGGTACTTTGGTGGTTCATGGAGGATGGATGTCATGGATTTCCCTGCCCAGGGCGGTTTTCAAAGCACAATCCTCCAATCTCATGAGGATCTGGGATTACAGGCCTGAGCCACAGGCTCCAGTTTCTAATGAGCTTTGGTCATCAAAAAAGGGATAGTATAATTTTAAGGTTCACAGACATTAGTGCTACCTTTGGATCCTATTATATAAAGCCCCAAAGACCTGTCTTTTAAATAACTAATCAAATAAAAAATAAACAATTGCCTTCTAATTAAATAATCATAAGATAGGAAAATGGAGACAAAATAATCATTACTAATATAAACATAAAAATGAAAAAAAGCTTACCAAAGAGTTGATTCCTACATAGTTTAAGACTATAGGGAAAGTAAGCTGGAAGCCAGTGGCTGTAGCCTGTAATCCTAGCTATTCAGGAGGCTGAGATCTGAGGATCGAGGTTCTAAGCCAGCCTGGGCAGGAAAAATCTGTGAGACTCTTCTCTTCAATTAACCACCAAAAAGCTGGAAGTGGAGCTATTGCTCAAGTGACAGAGTGCTAGCCTTAAGCAAAAAAAGCTCAGGAACTGTGTCCAAGCCTGAGTTCAAACCCCGGGAACAGCAAAAATATAGGTAGATAGATAGATAGATAGATAGATAGATAGATAGATAGATAGATAGAGTTTGTGTTGCAATGGAAAACCATGCACTCTACATCACTCTCTTCCTAATTCATTCCACTACTATGTAACAGGATAAATAGCAGAGAATAGCAAAGGAAAATAAATATTTGTTAATTGGCGATGTCTTTCTTGCTATAGTCATATAGTTTCTTTCGAAGTGCAATTGACTTCTCTTTCTCACTTGGAAAAGTCCACTTTGACTCTATTTACATATTCCATTTCAATTACTTCTGAACTAAACAAACAAAAAAACCAATGTTTCAGTCTTAAAATTCTTCTTTGAACCATTATGGAATCGTAATAGATACTTCTTCGGTAATTAAAGTAACACATATCACTTGGCCTCTGTATACTTCCATGCCATCATAACTGGTCATGATTTCACTTAAGAAAATGATCCCTTAATAGAAACAACATGTCACTTTATGGGACGTGGGAGGAGTTTTGCTATGGGTCATGAACATCCCTCTGCTCCACAATAGATTGAATACTAAGTGCAGGCCCTGGAAAGGCAGGGCCCTGCCACCTGAGTCCCATATGCGTAAGTTCCAAGCTGAGGGAAAGTCAGGTCAAACAACACCAATGCAATGGAAGGAAACCAGAGTTTAGATTCCTGCTACAGAATTGCAAAGCAGAGTACAGGAGAGGGGCCTGACTAGAATGAGGGTTGTTTGGGACAGTGCACCTTCTAGTTTGTTCTTCTATATATGGATGGCCACAACATGAAGCCCACTGAGGTAATGTGTGCTCCATGAAAGCCTGGTGGAGTCGCATTTCTACATCTACTCTTAAGTTTCCTGTATTTATTCTTAAGTTTCAACCATTCTTAATCTTCTCATCATATCCCATAAATGTGAAAGCAGTGTGAAACTTTAAAATGCTAGTTGCACATGATTACAATTAAACAATGTGGAGACTCCTAAGAAATGGGAAATGATGAGGAAGGGATACATGAAGCGTGTAGGAATTCTTTGTGACTGATTATAAAATTCTCTTTTCTGGGATTTCTGCTTCAAGACTGATGGTAGAAGCAAAGGTTTTCCTGCTTTAAAAAAAAGGTGTAAAAGAATAAAATGTCCTAGACTTCTTAATCCAAAGATACCTTGTGTTATAAAAATTAGACATTTTCATATTCATAAAATGGTAACATAAATTTTATTACCACACCAGCACTTCATTTATTCCTAGCCTGATTTCCAGACTAATCTCAATATTCAAGAAAATATTTCAAAATTAGCTGAAATTTAGGGCATTGAATAACGTTGCCCAGAAGAAAAGCATATACAAGAACATAAAAAGCTATGGTTTCTTCACTGATGTAATTTCACAATGTTAGAGTTTTTCTTTTATTAAAAACTACCTGTTGCAAAGACATGACTGGAAAGTTCAGGCACACGGGTCCGCCTTCCTGCCTCAGGTCCTGGGCAACTACCAGACAGTCTGCAGGGTTAGGAGATAAAGTCACAGATACAGTGTGTTTGGCTAAATATTTTTAATAGATTATAATACCTCTGTTTGGCTCAAATAAATTATCCAGCCTTATTTGGTCCACTTTCCCATTTCATGGTTGGCTGATCATTGACTTCTCTCAGAAAGAAAAGCAATGAAGAAAAGGGGAAAAAAGAAGAAAGATGAAAAAAGGAGGAGGAAGGAAGGAAGGGGGCCTGAGGAGGAGGACAAAGGACAGAGGAGAAAAAGTCAGGAAGTCAGGTACTGGTGGCCTATGCCTACAATGCTAGCTACTCAGAAATGAGATCTGAGGATCACAGTTCAAAGCAAGCCTGGGCAGGAAAAGTCCACAAGACACTTAGCTCCGACCAACAGATAGTTCAGAGTAGAGCTGAGTGCCAGCCTTGAGCAAAAGCTCAGTGCCCAGGCCCTGAGTTCAAGCCCCAGGTCTGTCAAAACAAAAAGTCATTTTTATGTTGCAGACTTCCTTGAAGCCCATAGTTTGAAACGATATATGGAAGGGAAAACAATCACTCACCAAAGCTCAATAGCTTGTAGAGCTGCTGTGTCATTCTATTGCATGTCCTACCAGACACGTATAAAATGTGCTTTGCTTGGCCAAAGAGCTATCCACAACTCCCTGCTCAAACACCTGATGACAGTGGACATTCATTTCAATGGGAACAAGTTAGTCTTTCAATTTTCCTTCTGTTGTACTCGTTACAATGTGGCCAGATTTACACTCTCTCTGTGAAATGCATTGGATTTCTCAGTCAATATTGGCTACAATATTAGTAATTTCTCAAGATCTTGCCTGTCATTTAAATGCAGACACAAAACTCACAGTCTCCTCATGGTGTCCATTTCAGTTTCAACATAGAACCATCATCATTTTACCAAAGACCAACTTTCTTACACCATAGTTTCTATAAATAATGCACAAATAAATACTCTGCATATGCAAATTCAACCAATTACAGATTGTACATCTTTAAGGGAAAAGCAGTGCATCTGTACTAAAACACATTCACACTGTTTTCTTGTCATAATGCCCTATAACATGGTATAAAATCTAGCTACACATTATTTCAATTATATTACTTACTGTAAGCAATCTAGAGAAGACAAAGTATATGAAGGATGTTTGTAGTTTATATGCAAGTATTATACTGTTTTATATCAAAAGAACTTCATTAGCCACATGGGTTGTAGAGCCAACCCACTTCAGATACTAAGGGACATTGTAATTTGGGGGAAAGTTATGTTGCAGATACTATTTGGCCAGGTAACATTAACTGCTCAACAAAACTCTAGTGTTAACAATAACTATATTAAAAAGTTAATGGCAGCAGCAACTTGTTGACAAGACTCTATGTGCGTATGTGTGAAGAATAAAAGCTCAAAGGAGCAAGGTGCCAGTGGCTCATGTCTGTAATCCTCAAGAGAATGATTTCTGAGAATCAAGGTTCAAAGAAAGCATGCACCAGAAAGTCTCTTATCTACAATTAATCACCAAAAAATCAGGAAACAGAGCTGTGGTTCAAGTGGTAGACCACTATCCTTGAGTGCAAAGGCTAAGGGATAGCACTCAGGACCTGAGTACAAACCCTGGTGCTGGCAACAAAAAGTATAAAAGCACAAAGAAAAATGAAAAAATGCACAGAAACATGTCAAAAACTGGGATGACTTAAAGGCTTAAAAAAATCTCAGACTTTAAGGCAGACGGATGGGGTGAGAGATGTTGATGTTTGTGATGTATGATATCACAGTGGGTTACATTGTGCATTTCCCCAACTTCCTAGTGCGAACAGATTAAGGAATAGGTTCCTCACGTTCAGTGAGGAACACTGAGCTCTTTGGGAAGAAAAGGGAGAAGGAAGAGGAGGAAAAGAGGTGAGAAAAGTGGGAGAAGAGGCGAGAGGAACCGATAACAAAGAAGACTATCTAGACATATATTCTGACTCCCAGTTATACCATAATGTACAAGCCAGAGCTTGATACAATTAACTCAATTAGAGTAAATATGATCATTGTATTTGATAACGTGTGAATATATTTTAAATACAAGAATTAAAGCTTCATGTCCATAACGAAGAACAGAACGCCTATAAATTGAAATTATAATTTTTTTTTTACATTTTAGGTGTCAAAGCCTATAAGTATGCCCTTATAACAAAAACTGCATGAATCTAGTGATCAATGTAAGGAACACATTATGAAGGGAAATGAATACATTTCAACTACCATTCATGAAGAGAATAAGGCCTTCAACTGAAGAGGCAGTGACATCTCTGGAGGCAATGACGTCAGAAGTTTCATCGCAATTCCAAATTATCCTGTACTCATAGAAATTCCAAATTTTGAGGGGAAGAAGTTCCACAGTAAGTTGAATGACAGTATTAATTCCACTTATTCTAGCTGTTGGAATACTAGCCCAAAGTTCATGGCTGTGGCTGTATCTACTATACACAAGTGCAACATTGACTCCATTTCAGGTATCTTAGAGCTGATGGGTTGGAGAAACTATTTGCTTTCTCTACTGATTTTGTCCATCACCAAAGAAGACAAGGGATAGCTCGCAATTCAATTGGGAAGAAACTGGTGGAGCAGTGAACTCCTATTTAGCTCAGTTCCTCCTATCTCCACGTAAGAATCACCATTGTTAACACAAATTGGGGAGGGATTGGGGGCATTGTGAAATTCCATGGCACTTTAAACCACCCCACCAAACTTCACCCATCTTGGCAAGCCAGGTTAGGTAGCAATGCTTCTAGGTGTAGCCAGTCATATCCTGGGTTTCAGGTTTCAGCCTGCAGATCAGTCATCCATAAACAGTTTTCACATTCTCCACTTCCACCAAACCACCCCAGAGAGTCTCTAACGTGGTAAGGAGGGCACCCAAGCAGTTTTTCATGATAGGTCTTGGATGGCTTCCATTTGGGTCATGTCACAGAGTTGATTTTACACCCTTACAAAGCAATCAGAAGCAGAGCAGACTGTGGCCTTGAAAGAATGCTTGCTCCTACACATCGAATAAGCTACAGTGAATTGAAACTCCATGTAGTATTGGTATCCTTTTACATAATTACCAACGGAATTACTATAGTGAGAAAGGGAAAGGAAGCCGGACATCGTGGCACACTTCTGTTTCCCAGATACTGGGGAACAGAGGTAGGGAGGAGCACAGTCTTGAGACCACCTGATCAAATGAAAAGCAGGGGAGGGAGGGGAGGAGGAGTTAAAGGGGAAGAAGAGTGAAAAGGGCAGAGGAAAAGGGAGAAAGGTGGAAGAGATAGAGGAAGGGGAGGGCTGGCCAGCCCAAAAGACTATCCAAAGATAACTCAAAAGCCAAAAAAAAAAAAAAAAAAAGGGACTGGAGGAGTGGCTTAAATGAAGCAAGGAAAAGGCCTCAAGTTCCAAGCCAAGCATCACAGAGCAAGAATTGGAAGAATTAGCTTCTTCATTTGTAAACAAGGCAGACAAAAGAGAAGAAACAAGAACACTCCTTCAAAAGGCAACTTGTCCTTGTCCACTCTCAGCAGAAAGGTCACTGAGCATGTCATGTCCAGCCTGTTGGATTCATTAGGCCTCAGAAAGACTTACTGGGGACATTCGTGGGGGCACCCTCATCACTGTGCCCTGTTCTGTGTCACAGGAAGTGAATAATATCTGCCATTTTCATTTCCATAACATTCACCATCTCAAGTTGCTTATTCAAGTTTCTTAAGGTAAAACTGTTTCTGTTCTCTATATCATTGAAAATGTATACAGCAAGACATGGAGTTTTATATGCTCAAATCCACTGGATTAGCAAAGGAACACAAAGGCTCTGACAGCAGGGGGAAGAGTGCTCTATCTCAAAGCAAGCGTGACCATTTACGTCCATCACCATACTGGGGCGACCTCAATCCATCACCAGGATCTGTACTGCTCCCACTTGGGAATGAGGGGTACTTGCGCTTGTTGGCATTTACTCCCATTTTGTAAATAGTCATTTCATAAGTATAGAGGATACCTTAAGAAGTATCTACTTTCTGTGTATGCTCATACTAGGGCTTGAACTCAGGGCCTGGGCAATGCCCCTTAACTTTTTTGCTCAAGGCTGGCTTTCTATCACTTGAGCCACAGCTCTACTTTGGCTTTTTGGTGGCTATTGAAGGTGAGAGACTCATGGAAATTCCTGCCTAGGCTGGCTTTGAATCTCAACCTTCAGATTGCAATCTCCTAAGAAGCTAGAATTATCACTGAGCCACCACCAGATGGCTTCTAGTCTCACTTTTTACCTGTAGCTGTTAAACACTCCACACAAGAAGTTCTCAACTTTAATCTCACTATTCATAGAATAGAATAGACTATCATCATATAGAACAGGCTGTCCATTCTATATTAAAAATCATGTTTAGAAAGTGGCTCAGGTGGTAGAGCTGAAGAGCTCAGGGACAGAGCCCAGGCCCAGAGTTCAAGCCCCATGACCAAGAAAAAAAATATCATGTTTCTTTCATTTGGAATATCAGCAGATCACCTACCAGTGTACCTTTATCTACCTATCCATCAAATCTTAGAAATTCAAAAGGCAACCAACAAACTTTGTATCCATTCCTACAGATTTTCTCAGGAGCCATATTTTCTTCTATTATGAATTTCTGAAACATAAGTATAGTTTTCTTTCTCTACCACCAAACCATTTAAACAACTTCCCATATTGTAAACATTTCATAGATTTAGGTTATATGCTCCAAAATGTACTCCTCTTGATTTTGCTTATCCCACATGGAAAGTCCTTTTCAAATTAACATTTGGTGTCATCTTCATGGAACTAGAAACTCCATGAGGATACAGGGCAAGTCTGCCTTATTTGCTCCCCCCAAAAATAATCCCAAAATCTGGTACTGTTTAGAATTTATGCTAGGTAGAGAATTGACTAAGATGCTAAGTCGTTATTGCCCAGCTCTTACTTACAATGATATGACCAGTTTGTAAAAAGCCATATGTGGAAATGATTTGCACAAGATTGTGTAACATGTTAATGAAAAAGCCAAGGTGGCTTTCTTCATTTCCTATTCTACATGGATGACACCACAGAGGTTCTTATACCTGTTTGCATTTCCTTAGCCTCAGGTCCTCAGCTCCTCCCACTAGCCCCCAGATCCACCCATACCTAATGAGCTACTCCTACTCACTACCTATCTACTTCCCCTTTACCCCCAGAGAGAGAAGCTGCCACCTGGATAAGGTGCAGACACCATGTAGCTCCCTCTCCCATGGGAACTATGGCCCCACTAATAAACCTCCTTTTGAACCTTCTTCTCCTGTCTGTGATGATCTCTGCATGGTCCTCTGGGATGGCTGGGACATATCTTTTCAACACCTAATAGGCTGAGGAGGCCAATGGTACTGATGAATGAGTTCTTATCACTTGAATGGTGTATCCATTCCCATCGTTCTTCATTGGCTGGACAGAGAAACCTTTCTGTAAATATGCCTGCTTTATGCATACTTCATGGAAGATCCAAAGAACACAACCTGAAGTAGAATTCTGTAGCCATAGTGACGAGCCAAGTTACTCTCTTAGAGACAATCAGGTATGACAGGGATCAAGCCACAAATAGCAGCTGTTATTTCCTTGTTTCTGCCATTGCTAACGCAAATCTGCTAAACATAGCTTTGATGAATTATTTGGGGTTCTTAAAAGAAAATTTTCTTTTGGTTTTCTAGAGCGTCTCTTGATCTTACAAAAAAGGTAAATATGCCTTTCTACTGAGGACAAAGATGATATAATAATGACTGTCCAATTTTATGTTATAAATATCACTGTATAAATAAATCTGATTTGAATAGGTCTATGAGTCAGATGGAGAAGACACTCATTTTGGTAAACATCTCATATTGAAGCTGTAAAGACACTCTTTACTAAGTCCATGCCCAATAAATCCAAGTCTTTCTACCCGGTATGCTTCGGTCTAAATGGTCTGTTTCCCCTGTCATTTTGGTGAACACTTTGGAGACAAAACTAGGTATCATGAAAACCCCAAATTCCACTGCTACAACACCAAGAGATACTGACAGGCAAGATTATCTTTATAAATGACCTACAGATGTTTAACTAACCGCCATGTACATTAGCTTTAGGTTCTGAGCAACTTTTGCAACATTTCCCACTTGTTCCTCTGTGGAGCAGAGGAAGGAATGTAAGAAAAAGACTAATGAACTGTGGGTGCAGCTTTAGTGGTAAGAGAATTTGCCTAGTCTTTCTGAGAATCTTACAAAAAAAAAAACCAACACAAAAAAAACAGAAGTATTATTTAAGCTCTAAACACTAATATGCCAAACAATTTACATAAATCGTACAATGGAGAAGGAATTTCTAGGCTTTTTTTTTTCCTGGTGAAAAAATGAAGTGCATTCATTTGATCACAGTCACACCATTATTTAGTATCAGATCTAAGATTGCAGTCTAGACATATCCAGCTCATTCTGGATTCCTTATTAGGCTTCTAGCTCTGGAGTCCCTCTGCCCAGGGGACAAATCCTAACATTGCTAGCACTTAAAACTCTCCTAGTTATAGAAAGTAAATCACAAAGAGCCTCTCCTACTGTGAGAAGCCATTCAATAAATCGTCCTCAAAGCCTTCCCACAGAGGCTACCTGGGAAAACCCCAGTAAGACCTGAGTTCTAGCAGAAGCCATCAGTGAGTACAAACAACACAACTTTGCTTCTTTGCTACCGACCCTTGGCTCTGAGACTCAGCCTGTCATCAAGAGTGTCAACTTCAATGGATGGGCGTGTGTCCACAGGAACTGAGTTGAGGTCACACTTGTCTCACTCTGTCCTGCAAACAGATGTCTGGGTGACAAGTCTTAGTCACACATGGCGAACAGAGGTTCCAGCCAAATCAGGTGGGAAGTGCCATATCTTCTTTCTAAGCCCTTTTGGCCAGCCAGCTCATTCCCTAAGATAATCCTGCCTCAGCTGGTTTTCTCCAGAATCTTTTAACACAAAGCAAGCGTTTGGGTGATGTCTTGTTATTGGACAAGCAGAACTGAGTTTATTTCTGTAACTCACCAAAAACCCCATCTGGTTCTGTGTGTTTGAATGTGCCCCTTCAGAGTTCCCTCCCAAGGAGCCAGGTAAAAACTGATGTAATGCAGAGTTCTAGTGGTGGCAAGAAGGAAAGCAGGTGATAGAGCAACCAATAAACAACAACCCAAGAGAATTGCTGTTTATTATTCATTTATCACATTAAGATGGAAAAACAGGGCTGGGAATATGGCCTAGTGGCAAGAAGCTCTCTGTTCGATTCCCCAGCACCACATATATGGAAAACGGCCAGAAGGGGCGCTGTGGCTCAGGTGGCAGAGTTCTAGCATTGAGCGGGAAGAAGCCAGGGACAGTGCTCAGGCCCTGAGTCCAAGGCCCAGGACTGACCCCAAAAAAGCAAGATGGAAAAACAAAGTCTGTAATAATCATCCCAGGGAATATACAGCAAACTCTTAAGGATAATAGCTTTCTCCCAGATGACAAGAGTTCAATCACTGGCCTACATGAAGCATCATCAAAACAATAGTATCTCCTCTGGAAATAGAACTGAGTGTGGTCACTTTTCAACATTTTACCAAGTTTGTTATGAATCTTCCAAATTAAATTTAAGCTCCCCACATACACACAGCCCGTGTACTGGATTTTTTTGTATATTCAAAAGATGCTCTTTCCTGCCAGGTGTGATTTGTGAAGTCCTATACCTACCCTACCCACTGTCGGGGAAATTAACATCATCTCTATGGGGCAGGGGCAGCTGTGATTTCATTCCTGTCCTGGAAAAGTTCTTCCCTTGAATATCTTACTTCTGAGGTCTTTCTCAACTACTCAGGATGAAACACACAATGTCAAACATCCACGCTTTGTCTTCTCATCAAAAGCCTTCACTGAAAAAATAATATACCTCAAAGATGGTCAAATACAAATACTAAATACAAATACTAAAAGCTTTTATGCTGTATAACCTGAAAATTGAAAAGTCTAAACTGTGCCTGAACTAGTTATCATGAGACAAAAACCAACCGCAAACTATAAGAAATTACAGGCAGTAGTCCTTTTTATCCCCAGTCCCGGGGCTTGGACTCAGGGTCTTGGGTGCTATCCCTGAGCCTCTCTGTGCTCAAGGCTAGCGTTCTACCACTTGAGCCACAGTGCCTTTTCCAGCTTTTTCTTAGTTTGTTGGAGATAAGAGTCTCATAGACTTTGCTGACTAGGCTGGCTTTGAACTGCAATTCTCAGATCTCCACCTACTGAGTAGCCAGGATTACAGGCGTGAGCCAGCAGTGAACAGCAGCCGCAAAGTTTTTCACAGTCACCTGCAGCTTAATCATAACTGGGGCGTGTTCTAAGGGCTGTGCTGTTGCCATCCCACTGCTGAGCAAACATCACACAGCTCACTCACACAAACTAAGCTGGCTATGACATCACTAGGTTACACAATCTTAGGGGTCCACTGTTATATTTGTGACCTGTCTTGGGTTGAAGTGTCATTATGAAGCACATGACTACATTGAAATGAGCTCTTCCATATGAGAGAAAAAGACTCATTTTCCATGCATAAGGATGAAAGAAACTAGAATGTTCATAAATACATTCACCATGTTTATCTAAAGAACTTCTTGAGATTCATGGGAGTTTTGATGCCTTATATAATATTGTATCCACTAAATGCCTTCCCCTGGCCATATTCCAAGAGCTTTTAAATTGTTAGGTCTACAGACAACAACCAAGGCTCAGAAGTCTCTGAATGAAGATTTAATGATTCGGGGGTGGGGGGTGGGGGTGCTCATTCACTACCCTTTCGTCTCTATCCTTCTAATACACACTGTCACTATGGTTTCTTATAACTACACAGAAAAATGGACAACATGGAAGAATATTTCTGGCAAGGTACTGAGAACAAAATAAAGAACTAATTTCCTTTAGTCTTCATTTTTACCTACAGGTCAGATCACTTGCGAATATAATAACCACAAAAAACTCTGCACTAATATAACATTAGACACCAGGGCTTCACAGCTATTCAGACCAGGTTCACCACGAACACTGAAGTTATTTAATAAAATTGAAGATGACTTTTCAATCCGGGATACTAAGAAATTTGTATATCCCCTTGCCAATATTTTTCATGGTGATTAGCTCTTTTTTTTCCCCTCACAGACACTGGTATGCTGCTTAAAATAATATTTGTGGCTTTACTCACCATCTGTCAAAGGGAGACATGTTGATTTTCTTAAAGCAAGTTGGGTCTGCATTCTTTCTCTGTTACTGTTACAGGTAGACCTGACAGGCATATGATCGTTTGTTTGCAAATGCTCTCCCCTAGATGGAACCTAGTTAAGTTTCATTTCTTACCTGCTGGACAGTTGCACTCAGAAGGTGTTTCTCTTGTGACTCTCAGTTTAGCCATGTGTTCGTAGGATTCCTGTAGGAAAAGAAGATATATTAAGAGCTAGCAGTAGTATCCCAGTTCTGTGAGTTCTTCAGGGACTCTTCCTCTGTGGCTGTTAATAATGTTTGATAGCCTGCACAAACAGCATTTATGTAAGTGCATGGATCTTAGCCAATGCTAACAGTACTCAAGACATAATTTTGTTTTTAATTTAAAAATCAATTTAACATTGACATAGATTGAAAGATTTGGGGAATACCTTTCTTCATTATTCAACTATCCCCACCCTCTTCCTGCACAGCCAAGGCAAAACTCCGGCACTAACAATGCAGCTCATGGCAATGTGTGTCCTATCAATAACAGCCAATGTTGTAGACATACTTTATCACATTCGGGCTGCAACTACTGCATCTCTCCACTGGCAGAAAAACTACCCTCTCCCTACTGGAGTCTAAGTCATCTTTAAAGGAATCCCTTTCAATTCTCCATTCATCAATATCTGAGCACAACCTCTGTTAACTCTCTACCTCCAAAAAAACAAAGGAAAACTTTTTTTTCCCAATTTTTAAAACATTTAATATGAAAAGAATTCCGAGTTAAATGAATTTTTAAATTATGGGCTTATTTCACTTTTAAGAGTGCTTATCATTCTCTATTGATAAGGCCTAACCTTATCAAATGAAAAACAGATGTGAGCATTACAATGAATATTCTCCATACAACTGAGAATGCTGACAGCCCAGACTCCACAAAACTAAACAGCCGGGCAAAGCCCCTACTGCCATTGCAACATGCAATCCTTAAGGAAGACAGAGGGAAGATCCTCCACACAGACTTGGAGAGAAACCAAGGAAGGGACTTGAATAAATAGATACCACAGAGGCTCACACATCCCAAATCAACTGTATAACCAGTAAGGGTGGATCCTGTAGACTGACTGAACCTGTGCAAAATTCTATCCACATGCAACTCCCCCTCGAGCAAGGCCCAGCCTCACACACCTGAGCGAGAAGTCGCTCCACTCAAGTACTATGGTCTTCAGCTGATCTGCCTTCTTGGGCAGCAGGGGAACGGAGGGTGCCCCTTTAGCAGATTCCAGGGTGAGGATCCTCGCCTGAAGGTCGTTGGTTTTCACCCCAAGTTACAGACACGAAATCATGGCCACCCCGGAGAGGAGGGTGGCCAGGGTGGTGCACGGGGGCATGGCACAGGTGCAATGCTGCCTGGAAGGGCTGGGTTCTTCAGATCCAGCCTTTCACCCTGCTCCCTTCCCCACAGGCTTCTTCACCAGCATGGTAAGGGGGGGGTCCTCTGGCCACCTTCTACCTCCTGCCAAGACAACTGGCCAGAGGAGTAGCGACAAGTCCTCCAAACTTCAGTCCTGGCGGCTGCACAAGTAGTTGGCAGAGTAGGTGCCAGGCAGGCGCGGTGAGGGACCTGTATAGGGCTCAGCACGGGGACCCGCAGGCAAGGACCATCCTCAGCCTGTGGATCTCCTCCCAGCTGGGAGCAAAACAAACAAAAATAATGCTCTCCTCTGCACTCCTCTGAGCTCCTCTGCTCTCCTCCTCTGCTTTCCACTGCTCTCCTCTGCTCTCCTTTTCGCCTCTCCTCCTCCTCTGCTCTCTGCCTCCTCTGCTCTCTACCTCCTCTGCTCTCCTCCTCCTCTGCTCTCATCTTCCTCCTCAATTTGATGATAAACTTGGCTTCAGGTGTGTTAGGGAGATAGAAGCGTAAAGGTAGAAGAGGGAAATGGGTTTCAAATGTAGCCTAAGTGCATCAAGTATTGAAAATGAGTACTTCGTTTATGGCTCTGCAACAATCTAACATGTCCTCGGACCCTTTTCGTGCCAATAAGATAGAGGAGAGTTGTGTGACAGATCTCTGGTCTTGCAGGCTTTAGGTTGTAACAGAAAGGAGAACTAGATGGTTCTGAATGTTTATTCAAGGTCCATCCACCCACTTCCTCACTTTCAGCCCTCCCATTATGTTCTTAAGCTTCAAGGAAATAAGTGTTTCTGTTCTCTCACCCGATCCACTCCATTCCCCCCATGTACGGTCCAGTGCCAGGTGCTAGCAAGATCAACAGGGAGCAAGGTGTGGGTACTGTTCATTGGGAGCTGCAGGCTTGCTGTGTTGGCTGGTCCCTCTGGAAGGAATGCTGGTGGCTCCCCTACCCTCTCCTCCTCGTGGGAGAGACCCCCATGACCTGTGTTTGCATTTGCCTCTGTGCTTATATAGCCTCTGTATTTACACCTGACCATGCTAGGGCAAATAGGCTTCCCCTAGTTCTTAAGCAATGAGCCAGAGCTGTCCAGTCAACGGTGGTTTGGCAGCATTATGCTGCCTTTAGCCATTTGGGAACCCTATGAAATTGGTCATGGCCCCTTCCAGGATGTGCAGCCTACCAGAGTGCACAGGCGTGAGGCAGAAATAGCAGGGCCTCCTCTTGAGCACAGACCCCTCTCCTCCCGCCTTGTTCCTTTGCTGGGGCTGGCAAGCCTCATAGGCAGGGTGGCCCGACGAGCTAGGATGGCCAGCCAATGACAGGTAAGATCCTTCAGGGGGGACGACCTAAGACAGGCGCTTTCTCGAGTAGGACATCCACCAGCTTATTAAACAGAAAAGGAGGAGATGTGGGGCGCACCGCCTGGCCCCGACTGTGCACGCCCTGGAGTTGTGTGACTGTTGCACCGCCTCCGGGGAGAGGGATCCTGGCTAACCCCGCCTGCCTTCGGGGTCCGGAACTGGAAGGCAGCTCTAGGCAGTAACCTGGGGTGGTCCTGCTGGTAGTGACATAGACTCAGGCCGCCCCTTAGGGAGGTCCCATGGCCTTCCACCCTTGACGGACAGCTCCGACTGCCAATCGTAGCCCCTGACTAGGTATGTTACACCCCTCCTCTTCCTGCTGCCATTGCCCATACTTAAGATGGGGTTCGCGCCAATAAACAGATAGCGGTCTTGAACTCTGCCCAAGTCGACTGACCATCTAACTGTGGCATAAAGGTTGGGTTGGGCTGCGTGCGGGCGACTTGCTGCTTATTACCTATTCTGGGTTCACCCTCGGCGGGGAGGGGCGCGCCTCCTTGCCTCTCCTGCTGGTCAGGAGAGCGCCCGGGGTGCAGGGCCCCCTGCATCTGTCCATCCATCTGTCTGTCTATGTGTCTGTCTCCCTGTCCATCTGTCTGTCCATCTCTTGTGCGTCTGTCTGTCTCCCTGTCTGTCTCTATGTTGTCCTGTCTGTCCGTCTGTCTGTGTGTCTGCGCCTCTCTCCGTCTGTGTGTCCGCCCGTCCCTCCTTTTCCGTCTCCCAATCCACATGTCCGTCCCTCTGTCCGCCCCTCCATTCCTCCGACTGGACTGTGTCTCTCTGTCTGGGAGACGCACCCAGCACCACCCAAGGAGGATTCAGCACCCAGCACCACCACCCAAGGAGGACTCAGCACTCAATACCACCACCCAGGAGGCCTCAGCACACAATACCACCACCCAGGAGGACTCAGCACCCAGCACCACCACCCAAGGAGGACTCAGCACCCAGCACCACCACCCAAGGAGGACTCAGGTCTGTCTGTCTGTCTGTCTGTCTGTGCATGGCACCCGCACCCCCGAGGCCCCAAGGCCTGTCCTCACCGGGGTGCCGCCTTGCCTTCCCCATCCCCGAGAAAGGAGAATGAGATGCCCAGGAGCCAGGAAACCCCCAGGAGAAGCGAGAAAGGGGAAGCGGCATCCACTCCCCGTCCGGAGCCCAGAAACGTCGGGGCCCAGCCGCCCCAAGCTCCCCAGGACACCCACCCGGGGGTCCACACCTGACAGCCCAAACCCCCGGAACCAAGACGGGCACCCTGGCTGCCCCACACCAGACCCAATGTGCCAATGGCCTGCAGTGAGTGTGAAAGCCCCCGGGGCCACCAGGGAGGAGAGGGAGGGGGAAGGAGAGAGGGATGAGATCAAGCACCCATCCCCCACCCACACAATTATCCACCCACCCACCCATCCATCCACCCACCCATCCACCCACCCACCCATCCATCCACCCACCCATCCACCCACCCACCCATCCACCCACCCACCCACCCAACCATCTACCCACCCATCTACCCACCCATCATTCATCCACCCACCCATCCACCCATCCACCCACCCATAGATCCACCCACCCATCCACCCCCCTACCGATCAATCCACCCACTCTTCCACCCATCCACCCAATCATCCACCCACCCACCCACCCACCCATCCCCATTGCTCTCTCCACAGTGCTCTCCAGGTCCAGGCCTCCTGCCCTGATCCTCCCCTGGTCTGCAGCCTCCATCTTCCTCCCCCTCCTCCTCCTCCTCCTCCTCCTCCTCGTCCTCATGGCTGAAGCTCATCCGGGTAACTCACCTCCTTTCTGGTTCCTCCATCAGCCCAAGGGAGGATTCGAACACAGTACCCTTGTATGGATGATCCTGACTTCTCACCTTTGTTCCTCGTGACCCCCCCAACCCAACCAGAGACTCCCACACCATCTTCTGGAAGCTTCCCCGCGCCCTCCTGACCCCTGAGACCCCCCCAACCTTGGGCCCTGCGACCCCTGACCCTGTACCTGACCTGGGCCTGACCTTCGACTCCAGGAGCCACAGGCTAAGCTTGCACTGTGTGGCCACCACCACAGAGGCCCGGTGCATCGTTGTGAACCCGAACAAGGGGTCGGTCACACTGCTGGACAGTTGGGGCAAACGAGGCACGACGGAGACACCAGGCCCCCACCCTGGGAGGCCAATGGTGGGGGCTGTGGGGTAAACTGAGGCAGGGGTGGGCTGGCCCACATTCCCTGGTGTTCCGGGGGCTAAGTTGAGGCATGGATGGACGAATGGATCTCCCAGGTGTTCCGGTTTATGTCAAGGCACCGACCCCCCCGCTCTCCAAGGTCCCCGTCGGACAATGTAGCTGCGAATTCTGGGATCTCCTGTGGTACCAGGGAGTCGAGTTCGAGGTTACACTCACTGTGGCCAGGAGGCCCCTGACCAAAGGCCTGGGGTTCACAAACCCGGGTGAGGTCCTGAGGTTCCGGGTGGGGGGGGGGATGGAGGGTCAGGGGTCACAGGTCATATGTTGAAGGTTCAGGGGTCATTGGATTGAAAGTTCAGGAATCATGGGGTTGAACTGGTCAGGGGTCATGGGTTGACGGGTCAGGGGACATGGGGTTGAAGGGTCAGGGGTTTTGGGGTTGAAGGATCAGAGGTCGTGGGGTTGAAGGGTCAGGGGTAAGTCTCCCCACAGGCCCTCCACCCTCCACCCCCCCGCCGCCATGTCGTTTCCCCAGGCCTTGTGTGTTATGTCTTCGAGGCCCAGGCCCTGAAGTGCTCATGGGCACTGGGGCCGCAGGCACCGCGGGGGACACAGTATTCCTTCAGGATCCGGACTCCAGGTGGGGCCACCCCTGCCGGTTTCAATGCCCCCTCCGCACCATTGTCGGTTTCTAATGTTCCCCGCTCATCCCGCCATTGTCAGTTTCTAACGCCTCTCTTTGGCATTGTCAGTTTGTAATGCCACCTCTCTTGGCCATTGTCGGTTTCTAATGTCCCCCCCTTCGGCCATTGTGAGTTTCTAATGCCCCACCACTCCCTAGGACCGGCCTGTACCATGAGTGCTGGCCGACATGTGCCAGTCCGGCCTCCAGGTGGGCTGCATCCTCCCCGATCTTGCTGGCCTCTGGGCCCAGACCTACGCCCTGGTCACCGGCTCGAGCCCCGCTGGCCCCGTCCACTTCCTGGTCGCCTGGCTCTATGCCCGTGAAATTGGTGAGGGTGGTTTCCAGTACCCCCTGAACCACCCAGGGCAGTTTCAAGTATCCCAGAGACCACCAAGGGCAGTTTAAAGTGTCCCCAAGAACACCGAGGGCGGATTTGTGTCCTCGAGACCACCGAGAGTAGTTTCAAGTATCCCCACGAGCACTTTGGTGCATGGAGGGCAGTTTCAGGTATCCCCACGACCACCTAGGGCGATTTCAAGGGTTCCCCATGACCCCCAAAAGCAGCTTCAAGTTTTCCCAGGACCATCCAGGGCGGTTTTAAGTGTCCCCGAGACCGCTGAGGGCGGTTTCAAGTGTCCACACGAGCACCTTGGTGGATGGAGGGCGGTTTCCACTGTCCCCATGAGCATCCAGGGCAGTTTTGAGTGTCCCCCAAGACCCACAAGGGCAGTTTCAAGTATCCCTGGCACCACCGAGGGCAGTTTCGAGCCCCCCCACCCCACCCGGTGTCCCTCCATTCATCTGTGGCAGTTTTCAGAACACTTTGACCCCCTGTGAAACGTGAGCATTGCCTGCGGCCCCCGGGGCTGGCAGGTATGGTGGGAGCCACACAGGACCTGGAGGCAGTGGAGCAAGCACGACTTCCGGTAACAGCTGGCCCTGTGCATGGGAGTACTCAGTGCAACACCCGGGAGTACTCGGTCCAGCACTGGCGGGGAGTATTTAGTCCAGCAACGTTCAGGAGGGGGTGGGGTTCCGGATTGGTGTGGGATGGGAGTACTCAGTCCAGCACCGGGGAGGGATGGGAGTACTCAGTGCAGCACCCGGGAGTACTCAGTCCAGCACCAGGGAGTACTGGTTGTAGCACCCTGGACTACTCAGTCCAGTATTGGTTGGGAGAGGTGGGTTTCAGGATTAGTGTGAAATGGGAGTACTCAGCCCAGCACTGGGGAGTACTCCACACAGCACGTGGGAGTACTAAGCACATCACCCAGAAGTACACGGTCCAGCACCCTGCCCCGCAGTCAGTGCTGACTGAGGCCTGTGCTCTGTTCTTTTAGCATGGTGGCCAGCTGGTCTCCCAGGACTCCCCGGTGAGTGCTCCTGGAACCGCCCCGTGCCTCAGTTTACCCCTGCCCCATGGCGAGTCTCCCCCCACATTGAGGTCTTGGGAGGCTCAGACAACACCTACGCCCGGCCAGGCCTCGAACCCGGGCCTCACCAGGCCTGTGCATCCGGGCCAGGGAAGCCCGCACCCTGACCTAGGGCTCCTGGAGCAACACGGTGGAGTTTGGGGAGCAGAGGGCGGTTTCAACTGTCCCCAGGGAGGTTTCAGGTGTCCCCAGGAGTAGAGATTCTGGGTGGGGGGTGGTTTCAAGTGTCCCCAGGACCATTTTGGGCCTGTGGGTGGATGGAGGGCGGTTTCAAGTGTTCCCGGGGGAAGGGGTCTGGGGCGATTCGTTTCAAGTGTCTCCAGGGTGGGCAGGGGTCTGTGGTGGGTGGTTTCAAGTGTACCCAGGGCGGTTTCAAGTGTCCCAAGGGTGTTTTCTAGTATCCCAATGGGGAGGGGCTCTTGGGGGGGTGGTTTCAAGTGTAACCAGGACCACCTTGGGCCTGTGGGTGGATGGAGGGCGGTTTCAAGTGTCCCCGGGTTGGAGTGGTTCTGTAGGGGGCGGTTTTAAGCGTCGCCAAGGCAACCCTGGGCCTGTGGGTGGATGGAGGGCGGTTTCAAGTGTCCCCAAGGGGAGGGGGTCTGGGTGAGGGTCAGTTTCAAGTGTCCCATGATGGGGGCAGTTCTTTAGGGGGTGGTTTCAAGTGTCTCCAAGGCAACCCTCGGCGTGTGCATCGATGGAGGGCGGTATCCAGTGTCCCCACGAAAACCTTGGGCCTGTGAGTGGATGTGGGGCAGTTTTGAGTGTCCCCACGGCGGTTTCAAGTGTCCCCGGGGGAATGGGGATCTGGGTGGGGGGGTGGTTTCAAGTGTCCCCAAGACCATTCTGGGCCTGTGGGTGGATAGGTGGCGATTTCAAGTGTCCTCAGAGGCCTCACATGGGGGTGAGCCTTTGCCGGTGGAGTCGTGTGGGGAGGGCTGGGGCAAGGAGCTGAGGGTCACGTGTCCCTCCCTCCCCACTTCATGTGACCCCTCCCCCTCCCATCCCTTCCTCCCTGAGTGTGTGCACACCCACACGGTCCGAGGTTTCAAGGGTCCCCGCCGGGCCAGCCATGCTGCACCTGCTGCTTCGGCAGCACTGGGGTCTCTGGGCCTGGGCTGGGGCTGTCAGAGGTGAGCAGGAATCTGAACCCGGGGCCCCCAGGGTGGGGGGGGGAACGCAACGCATTGTGGGCCATGCGGGAGGCCGGGATTCGAGCCCACATCCACCCGTCCGTCCGTCTGCCCTGCAGGCTCCTGAGCGCCCGCGTTCCCTGTGTCAGTGACAAGTTGACTGGTGAAGATGGACAGACGGACGAACGGAGGGACAGAGGGACATGGGGGGCTGGGGGCTTGGGCGGTGACAGACAGACAGCGATGGGAATCGAGACACGGACAGACATGAAGACAGACGGACGGACAGACAGGGAGACAGGGAGATGGACGGACAGATGAACAGACAGACAGACAGACTGGGAGACAGATGGAAAGACCTGGAGACAGACAAACAGGCATGGACAAGAGACAGGCAGACAGATGGACAAACAGACATGGAGACAGACAGGGAGACGGACAGACAGACACACAGCAGACAGATGGACAGACAGACAGACAGGGACACAGATGAGCAGGACAGACAGACAGGTGGACAGGGAGACAGACAGACAGAACTGGAGACAGACAGATGACAAAAAGACACAGATGGACGGATGGACAGATGGACATCATGGAGACAGATAGACAAGAGAGGGAGACGGACAGACAGATGAGCACACAGTGAGACACACAGGGAGACAGACAGTCATGGACAGATGGACCTGGAGACAGACGGACAAACACACTGAGCAGATGGTCAGACAGACAGACGGAGAAACAGGGAGACAGACAGATGGACGGATGGATGGACAGATGGACAGATGAGCAGACGGGCAGACAGACCTGGAGACAGACGGACACATGGACAAATGGATGGACAGACAGACACAGAGGGAGACAGACGGACAGACAAAGAGATGGGTGGATGGACACACGGACAGCTGGACAGCCGTGCACCTCCCCCTGTCCTCCGCTGGGAGGAGGAGGAGGAGGAGGAGGAGGAGGAGGAGGAGGAGGAGGAGGAGGAGGAGCCATGGCCTGTGGTGGAGCTGAGCCTGCAGCCTGGGCCCTGATCATGGCGCCGCCGGGGTCACCCCAGCCTCCCCCCCGTATGCACACACGTACCCAGGGTTAGGGTACTGAGTCCTCCTGCGTGGGTGCTGGGTGCTCAGTCCTCCCCCGGCATCTCCACACAAGATGCTGGGTGCTCAGTCCCCCCTGGCGTCTCCACACAAGGTGCTGGGTGCTCAGTCTTCCTTTTTTAGTGCTGGGTGCTCAGTCCTCCCCCGGTGTCTGCATATGAGGTGCTGGGTGCTCAGTCCTCCCGTGCCTCCACACAAAGTGCTGGGTGCTCAGTCTTCTCATGTGGGTGCTGGGCAGTTAGTCCTGTGTCCCACACGAGGGCCTGGGTGCTCAGTCCTCCTCCCATGAATCCACAGGAGGCGCTGGGCGCTCAGTTCTCCTCCCGTTCCTCCACACGAGGTGCTGGGTGCTCAGTCCTCCTGTGTGTGTGCTAGGCGCTCAGTCCTCCTCCCGTGCCTCCGTGAGGGGTGCTGGGTGCTTGGAATAATTAGTACATGTTTTTGGAATAATTAGTACATGTTTAGGCTAGTCAAAGCCGAAGTCATAATAGCCCAATAGCTATGCCCTTATGGACACTTAAGATGATGCTAAGTGAAATGAGCTCCATGTTATGGAAACAAGTGGTATATCATTATTGTAATTATTTTCAACATGCGATATGAATCCGTACCCTTTTTATTTTCTCTCGTATTCCCTTCCTGTGGTTTTACCCCCACTATCACTGTATCTCATCTGAGCACCCTGGATACTGTATATACGTGTATTAGAGCTAGGGAAGAGAAAGTAAATATCAAAATCAATAGACAAAGGATAAAAATACAAACAACTCCAAACACAATACTCACAAAACCATTTGGTGTAAACCAACCATACAACTCGTGGGTGGAAGGGGAAGCAGGAGGGAAGAGGTAGGCATGTGGAGGGGAGGAGGAGTTAACATGTTGGACAAGAAATGTACTCACTGCATTATATATGAAATTGTAACCCCTCTGTACTTCACTTTGACAATAAAGGAGAAAAAAGACAATAAATATTTTTGAAAGATTCTGAAACACCTAACATTTTTTAGAGTTATGACATATAATGCTTAAGATTCTCATGTTAAAAACTAACATTTAGAATCAACACTCTCTTTCTCTGGCAATAGGAAAACTACCAACACATACACTGTTTGTGAATAAAGGTAAACATTTCCCTCAAAGAACTGCTAATCACCATACATTTCCTTTCTTCCTTCCTGTTATTTACTTCAGCCATTCTCTGGCCATAATCTGAGTGAAACCAGCCAAAAGGTACAGACACTGAGGCAGGTAGGGCTGGGAGGAGGAGGAGGAGGAGGAGGAGGAGGAGGAGGAGGAGGAGGAGGAGGAGGAGGAGGAGGAGGAGGCGGAGCCATGGCCCGTGGTGGAGCTGAGCCTGCAGCCTGGGCCCTGATCATGGCGCCGCCGGGGTCACCCCAGCCCCCCCCCGCATGCACACACGTACCCAGGGTTAGTGTACTGAGTCCTCCTGCGTGGGTGCTGGGTGCTCAGTCCTCCCCCGGCATCTCCACACAAGATGCTGGGTGCTCAGTCCCCCCTGGCGTCTCCACACAAGGTGCTGGGTGCTCAGTCTTCCTTTGTTAGTGCTGGGTGTTCAGTCCTCCCCCGGTGTCTGCATATGAGGTGCTGGGTGCTCAGTCCTCCCGTGCCTCCACACAAAGTGCTGGGTGCTCAGTCTTCTCATGTGGGTGCTGGGCAGTTAGTCCTGTGTCCCACACGAGGGCCTGCGTGCTCAGTCCTCCTCCCATGAATCCACAGGAGGCGCTGGGTGCTCAGTTCTCCTCCCGTTCCTCCACACGAGGTGCTGGGTGTTCAGTCCTCCTGTGTGTGTGCTAGGCGCTCAGTCCTCCTCCCGTGCCTCCGTGAGGGGTGCTGGGTGCTTGGTCACTCTCTGGGCCGCAGGGCCTGGCTCACTGTCTGTCGCTTCGGCTGCCCACAGGGGAAGGGAGAGACGGACAGACGGGTGGACACAGAGACAGGGAGGGAGACACACAGACAGGAACAGGCACTAACACAGACAGACAGACAGATGGGGTGACACAGACTGAGACAAACAGACAGACAGACGGTTAGACCGGCTGTGGGACAGTCAGGCAGCTAGAGAGACACAGACAGATGGACAGGGAGATAGACAGACAGGGAGACAGACAGACAGACAGACAAGGAGACAGTCGGATGGACGGACAGATGGAAAGACAGACAGGGAGACGGACAAATGGACAGACAGACATAGATGGACGGATGGACAGGGAGACTGACAGACGGACAGATGGACAGACAGATGGACGAAAAGACACAGATGGAAAGACAGAGACACAGACAGACGAACAGGGAGGACAGATGGACAAATAGGGAGACAGGGAGAGAGACAGATAGACAGACAGACGGACAGACAGACAGACGGACACACAGACGGACACACAAGCAGTGTGACAGACACAGAGACAGTCGGACGGCAGACAGACGGATGGACAGACAGACGGACAGATGGACGATCAGGGAGACAGATGGACAGACAGACATGCAGCGAGAGACAGATGGACAGACAGATGGGCAGACGGACAGACAGACAAGGAGACAGACGGATGGACGGACAGACAGGGACCAATGAACGTAGACAGATGGACGGACGCACAGAGCGACAGGCGCACAGGGTCCCAGGCCTGGGGACAGACAGACGGACAGACGGATGGGCAGGGAAACCGAGGCAGACAGACAGACGGGTGGACACAGGGACAACTGAGAGAGAGACGGACAGACGGACACACGGACAGGCAAGGGGCCTAGGGGAGGGCGGGGAGGAGGGGGACTGGGGCTCGAATCCCGGCCCGGCACCCAGCCACCCGGCACCCAGCTACTCAGCACCCAGCACCCATTACCCAGCCACCCAGGTTCTCAGCCCTCAGCACCCAGGTACTCAGCACCCCAACCCCCAGTACCCAGCCAGCACTCACCTACTCAGCACCCAGTACTGAGCACCCAGGTACTCAACCCTCAGTGCCCTCAGCACCCAGCGAACCAGTACCCAGCACCCAGCCACCCACTACCCAGCTACCCAGCAACCAGCCACCCACACAGCTACCCAGCTACCAAGTACCCAGCCACCCAGCACCTAACCCCCCAGCACCCAGTACCAACACCCAGCCAATCAGCATCCAGTCCCCAGCTACTCAGCACCCAGCCACCCAGCACCCAGTACCCAGCATCCCAGCGAGCCAGTACCCAGCTACCCAGTACCCAGCACCCAGCCACCCAGCACCCAGCTACTCAGCACCCAGATGCCAGCCTTCAGCATGCAGCTACTCAGCACCTAGAACCCATTACCCATCATGCAACTACTAAGCACCCAACCAGTACCCAGCACCCAGCGACTCAGTACCTAGCCACCCAGCACCCAGTCCCCAGCACCCAGCTATTCACCACCCAGGTACCCAGCACCAAGTACCCAGCAACCCAGCACTCAGCTACTCAGCAACCAGTATCCAGTTATTTGGACCTCAGCATCCAGCTAGTCAGCACCCAGCCACCCAGCTACTCAACCCAGTACCTAGGACCCAGCCGCCAACCACCCAGCACCCAGTACCTAGTACCTAGCCAATCAGCGTCCAGTACCCAGCTACTCAGCACCCAGCCACTCAGCTACCCAGCTACCCAGCACCTAATCCAGCACCTAGTACCCAGCCAACCAGTACTCAGCACCAGGACACAACCACTCAGCACCCATCACCCAGTACCCAGCACCCAGCCAACCAGCCCCCAGCACCCAGCTACTCAGCACCCAGACACCCAGCACCCAGTACCCAGCTACTCAGCACCCAGCCACCCAGCTACCCAGCTATCCAGCACCTAATCCAGCACCTAGTACCCAGCCACCCAGCACCAGGACACAACCACTCAGCACCCATCACCCAGTACCCAGCACCCAGCCAACCAGCCCCCAGCACCCAGCTACTCAGCACCCAGACACCCAGCACCCAGTACCCAGCTACCCAGCACCCAGTACCCCGTACCCAGAACCCAGCCACCCAGCTAGCCAGCACCCAGTACCCAGCTACTGAGCACCCAGTTCCCAGAACCCTGCTACTCAGACCCCAGGCACCTAGTACCTAGCACCCAGCACCCATCTAACCAGTACCCAGCACCCAACTACTCAGACCACACCATCCAGCTACTCAACACCCAGCTACCAACCACCCAGCACCCAGTACCTAGCACCCAGACACCCAGTAACCAGCCCCTAGCCACCCAGCACCCAGTACCCAGCACCCAGCTACCTAGTATTTAGCACTCAGCACCCAGAACCCCCAGCTTGCAAATTGCACACCCGTGTATCATTTTACCCTGTTTTGACTCCACTGCCTCTGTCCCGCCTGTCCGCTCTGCCCCACCCAGCCCCCCATCCATCGCCCGTCCTGCCCTGGCCTGAGCCTTCCAGTGCCCCAAGCAGAAACAACAGGAAACCGCCAGGGTGGGGCGGGGCTGGCCAAGGAAAGCAAAGATTTATCATTTCGACTTCACATCTGAGTAGTTCATTAAGAATGGGTAGCCATTTGACAGGCAGACACCAATGGGGAAGATTCCAGGAAGAAGAGACAGAGACAGGAACACAGGAAGAGAACAACTCTCTAGAAACCAGGAATTCCTGCTGCTGAATGCCATAAGCATTGGGAAAATTAAAAAGAAGCTGGGGTCAATTTGGGCTCCTTCCATAAGGCAGTGGAGAAGAGGTATTTAAGCATAAGACATACATTTTAGAAGTGTCCCAATGTACAGGGTGCTGGTGGCTCATGCCTGTCTGTCATCCTAGCTACTCAGAAGGCTGACCTTTGAGGATCATGGTTGAATGCCAGTGAAGACAAGAATGTCTGTTAAAGAGTATCATCTCCAATTAACTACAAAAAAAAACAAAAACAAAAACCTGGAAGAGGCACTGTGGCTCAAAGAGACAGAGGACTAGCCTTGAAAAAAAAGGAAGAAGGGCTGGGAATATGGCCTAGTGGTAGAGTGCTTGCCTTGTATACATGAAGCCATGGGTTCAATTCCTCACCACCACATATAGCAAAAAGCAAGAAGTGGAGCAATGGCTCAAGTGGTAGTGTACTAGCCTTGAGCAAAACAAAAAAAAAAGCCTGCGACAGTGCTCAGGACCTGAGTCCAGGACTGGCAATGAAGGAAGGAAGGAAGGAAGGAAGGAAGGAAGGAAGGAAGGAAGGAAGGAAGGAAGGAAGGAAGGAAGGAAGGGAGAAAAGAAAGAAAGGAAGAAAGAAAGAGAGAAAGGAAGATAGTGAGTGAACTCAGGGTCAGCACCTGCGTTCATGCCCCACAAACAATAACAACAACAAAGAATCCACAAAATGCTAGTTTTCCAATAAAAGATTAAAAATTTGTTAGAAATATGTTGCTAACTTATTAAAAAAAGACCCTAACACTTCAATTTTTAAATTTAGCTCAAATGAGCAAAGCATCAGACAGAACTTCATATGGTCCTATTTAAAAGGATCACATTGGCACTGAACTACATTGAGTTCCTACATCATCATCAGTATAGAGAAAATGAGTCTAACCTTACATTTCTTGTTTTTCAGAAAATGGAAAATGCTGAACTCTCATATAATTATTACTTCTAAATAGGCATAATTAGTTGGTTGAGAGCAATCATGATAGACCTAGTAGTTTTCAATGTTATCAAAAGTTCTAAAGGCCATCTTTGATCAGGAATCTTATTTTAGAATAATCCTCACAGCTACCATGTGCCAGCAAAAAACTCAGCCTTATAATTAGAAAGACACCATCACCTCCACTTGGAGTAGCCAGCAGCTTCTCAATGTGTTTTCCTTTTTTTAAAAAAAAATATATATAATTACTTATTTATTGTCAAAGTGATATACAGAGGGGTCACAGATCCATACATTAAGCCATGTTTTCTTATACGCAAATTATGATTTCAATACATACCCGATCTAATATTCAGGATGTTTTAGGAATGAAATGAGATAATTAATGTAAGATCAATTACCAACAATTTTTAGAAAGCCGAGCTCTATGAAAGCTCAAACCTCATTGTTGGATCCTCAGAATTCATAGCATCTAGGACCATGCAACTCATTGTGTTTTACATCACACTTCTTCATATACATATGGGACCATCATATTATATTTCATTGTCCTTTCAAGGGTTCTACTCATTTATTTTTTTAAAGAAAATCTCAATACCAAAATGTGCACTCTAGTTCTCTAATTCTCTAAGAATAATGTAGTTTGCTGCATACAAACTTCTGTCATTATGTATTTCTAAGCCATGTACATTGAACATAACAAAATGTGTTAAAATTAAAACACATGATTTAGCCAGGCACCTGGGGCTCATACCGGTAAACCTGGATACTCAGCAAGCTGAGATGCAGAGGGTCAGGGTTCAAAGCCAGCCCATTCAGTAAAGTCCAAAAGACTCCATCTCCAATTAACCAGTGAAATGCTGGGCTACATGTGTAAGTGGCAGAATACCAGCTGAGTGGGCATACATGCCAGGATGAAGCCTTGAATTCAAACCTTGTTACTACAGGTGGTGGGAGAGGAGAGGAGAGAAAAGGGGAGGACAGGGGAGAGGAGTGGAGGGGAGGAGAGGGGAAGGGAGGGGAGGACAGGAAAGGAGAGGAGAGGAGAGGAGAGAGAGCACAATACATGGTTTAATAAGATTCTAATAGTTCAATACCTATTTTTGTAGCTTTAGACTGGTTCACATAAGGAAAAGATATTTCACAAGTGAATGAACAATTATGGAAAGTAAATTGCTGTCTTCCACATAATAAACACATAAACAATCTTCCAAGTAATGTTTTACATCTACATAACTGATTAACTAGAAAATATGCCAAAATACTTGAATTAGGAAAAGCAGTTCATCACTTAAAATATTGTAATTTATCTTTACAATCTGTTTGTAAAAACAACAACAACAAAAACAAAAAAGTAGCTGCTAAGTGCCAGTGGCTCTCACCTGTAATCCTAACTTCTCAGAAGCTTATGAGCTGAGACTCACAGCTCAAATCCATCCAGGCAGGAAAGTCTATGAGACTCATCTCCAAATAACTACCAAAAAAAGCTGGAAGTGGACCTGTGGTTCAAATGATAGTCTGCTAGCCTTCAGCACAAGAACAGCACCCAAGCCCTGAGTTCAAGCCTCAGGACTGGCATAATGAACAATCATAAATACACCCAACATATTCGACTAGCAATGTGGCTTAGCGGCAGAGTGCTCACCTAGCATGCATGAAGCCCTGGGTTCCATTCCTCCCACCACATAAACAGAAAAAGGTGTAAGTAGTGCTGTGTGTGTGTGTGTGTGTGTGAATAAAAGCAGCTCAGGGACAGTGCTCAAGCCCTGAGTTCAAGCCTCAGAACTGGCAAAATAAAAACAACATTAAATTAAGTATATAACCCTCCTGGTAATACTAATGAGAAATCATTAGTCCAAGGCCCAGGACTGGCCAAAAAAAAAAAAAGAACCTAAATGCTTACATACAGTACTTAGAAATTTTCTAAGCACTATCTGCTGTGTATCTGTTTTCTAATACAGTACAGTAATATGGTAATACTATCATGACATTATAGCTGATTAATATACTCTATGAAGTTTTTAGTAAGTGCCACCACAGTAACAGCAGCTAACTGAGTATTACCACAAGTAATTGAGACCATGAGTGACAGGTGGTTGAACTTCTCTTTGTGTTTAAAAAACAAAATGAGTTTTCACACAAAAGGAGAAGGGACGGACTCACGGGAGGGGCCCAGAGAAGGTGATATCTACCAACTTTTTCGAAGTGACTATGTAAGGAATTAAAAACATAGTCCTCTACTTTGAGAATTGTACTCAAGTCAAAAGTCCCTTCTGGTGGCCACCCATCTTGAAAGTGAGCCACTAAGAAGAGCAGAGAGTCACCCACTTTCGTTTCTTGATCTCTACACTATTATTGTGAGTAACTTCCTTCCAGTGGGCTAAAGTCAAGTCCACGGGAGTGGAAGGGACGTTGCCCATGCCTATCAGTCTCCTCAGTTGTGCAGTCCACAAAATAACAAGAGGTAAAACAATTCCAATAAAACAGAAGAAACAATACACACAGGCCTGATATTTAAAAGACTTACAAAATGGAGATCTCCTAAGCTGATCCGCTGGCTCCTGTGAAGAAGCAAAAGTAGCAGACCCAAGATCAAGGTGGGCAGGTTGAGCCTCCGTTAGGAGGCCCTCCTGGTCAGTTCCTGCCAAAAAGCGAACTGACTTGCACCATACAAGAAAGGCAAGGTTGGACGATCACGATGGGCACCCCACCACCTTGGGACCAAGAGAAGGAAGAAGAGGCAAGGGATTCTGGCACACAGGCCTGCCCCGCTCTCTGCTTGCAGCTCCATGCTTCTTGGTGTAGACCTGAGCGGTAATGAATGCCTTCCCAGGTTGGGGCACTACTGGGGGCCTAATCCTGTGGTCCTGTTGCATTCCCATTTCTCCCTTGATTTCTTTCCCCCCAAAGTTTGTTGCTACCCAGGTCACCCAAGCTGCATGTTTGAGGGAACGGGATACTGGTGAGGACAGCAGCGGGAGGCACAAGTGCCAATGGACTGGCTAGTAAGCAGCGCTGGGCTCCTTAGCCATGCCCACCACAAGAATATCACCCTTGACTTGAGCAAGTAGGACAGTCCCCGGAAACCCTTAAGCACCTTCCAAGCCACTGTGTACTGGGTGCGCTCGCATGTGCATATGTATGCCCGTGCTTGCTTACATGCGTGTGTGTTTGTTCCTGATGCTGTACATGGGTGTGCTTACTAAGCCAAAGTCTGTGTATGTGTAAATAGGTATGTGGATGTACATCCAGGAGGACCCGGCACAGTGTGTTATGAGTGAGCATGTGGAGGTGGCGGGAAGGGAGAAAGAGAAAGAGAGAGAGAGAGTCATCTCGCCTATGAGGAATTCTTTGTTCATGTGCGGTTGTATGAGTGTGTCATGTATGAGGTTGGACATAGGGAGTTCCAATTGTGTGCATGTTTACTTGCTTATTTGAAGTTCCCAGACACCAATCATTTGGCAAAGTCTCCCCTTTTGTGCTGTCCTCTGCACAAAGGTCTCCGGACTTGAGGCCCGGCATACCTAGCTGCCTTTGCTCTTGGAGATCTGCATGACAGTGACAATGACGCCTATGAATACTGTTGCTGGGTGCTAGTGTGCCTTGGTCGAGGCAGGGAAGGGTCAGATATCACTTTCCCTAGTGTCTTAGCAGAGCTTCCTGCAGGAGCCTTAAACATATGGCTGTGAGCCACGGGCACCAGGATTGCCAGCTCCTGCCTCTAGCCAGTATAATCCTTGGCTGCTCAATAGCAGGAAGTAGCAGGCAGGGATCTGGGCCAGAGAGGCCAAGGCAAGCGGGAAGACAAGAGTTAAGCAGACACTAGCGCAGAAAGGAGATGCCCAGATTCGCTGACCTGCTAATCTTGTATCTCCCTTATGCTCTGAGCAAGAGAGATGAGGTTGATTGTGAGAGAGGTGGCGGATCCATACACCAGCCACTTCCAGGACTGGCAAGGGCAGAGGCGGTGGGGAGCTGTGTCACACGGGTTCAACCAGGATGTGGGAAGATGGAGCAGGAGGGGAGGTGGAAAGTGTATTTGCCTAGGACCCTGGCCCAAGCCGTACCCAGCAGAATGGCCAGGGGAGGGATGTGCGGCTCTACACATCCTGTGCATCCCCGAAGGCCTGTGAGAACTAGTGAGAACTTACAGCAAACCCCCAAGGGGCCCTGTGTCCTTTTTGCTATGGCAACTCCAGTTGGAACACTGGCTCAAGTCAGCAGGAGGCGCCTAGTACCTGGCCATGTCACAGAGCTCCAAACCATATGGGCACTGCCCAGAGGCTTCCCAGCACCCCAGGTGCAAATGCACTGTTAGTGAGGCACCAGGAGGCCCTGCTGGCCTGTGAGCACCAACTGCCTACCTCTAAGCAGCCTCACTACCCCTCCCTTAAGGCTGTTCCTGTTGGAATGCAAATGAAAGCACACATCAACAAAGTGGGCAAGGAATGGAGAAACAAAACATCCGGCCACCCCCTGGAGGCTTTTCTGCATAGTGGGTCGCATATGTGCAGTCCTTCCTGCTCAGAAAAACACAGGGCTGTTGCCTAGCAAGCCAGGCAAGGTCTTCAGGTGGTCTTGGCCAAGGGGGCAGAGGCCATTTCCAGACCAATCGGATGTCAGTCATAAAACCAGAAGGCAGGAAAGGAGTGCCGCTTCCCTCCTACCTTTGTCACAAACCTCCTGTGCACAGAAAAGGAGCAGAGGGGCTTGGGCACAGAGCAGGCAGACAACAAATTAGATAAATGGGGATTGGTGTTCACCAGAGGACTGAGAGATCCCAGGTGTGCAGAGGGTGAGAGCAGAGGGAGATTTGGAGAAGATAAGAAGGGCTAGGCCAGGGTGAGGCAGTTGTCATTTCCCCAGAAGAAGTGAAGAGGTACATGGGGAGGTGTGCAGCCTGTGAACCTCAAGACGAGGAGGGGGAAATTGGGAAGCAGAGGCAGAGGCAAAGAGGCAGTGATGCAGAGGCATGTGTGAGTTGAAAGCAGTCCAGAGCAGCAAGGCAGGGACAGGAGGGCTAGGAGAGAGAACTCAGAGGGAGTTATCAGCAAAGGAGGTATGTGTGCAGGGGACAAGCCTCAGGAACTCAGCTGCAGATGGCAGGTGGTGGCTAGGAAGGCCAGGTTGGGCGCCCCACCACCCTGGGACCAAGTAGAAGGGAGAAGAGGCAAGGGATTCTGGGGCACAGGCCTGACCCATTCTCTGCGTGAAGCGCTGTGCTTTAGGGTGTAGACCTGAGGGGTAACGAATTCCATCCTTGGTTGGGGCACTACTGGGGCGTAATCATGTTGTCCTGTTACATTGACATTTCTGCCTTGATTGCTTTCCCGAAGAGTTTGTTGCTACCCAGGTCTCCGAAGCTGCATGGTTCAGGGAATGGGAGACTGGTGAGGACAGCAGGGGGAGGCCCAAGTGCCAATGGACTGTCCAGTAAGCAGCGCTGGGCTCCTTAGCCACGCCCACCACGAGAACAACACCCTGGACTTGAGCAAGTAGGACACAGTCCTCGAAAACCACTTAGCACCTTCCAAGCCACTGTGTACTTGGTGCGCTCACGTGTGCGTGTGTGTGCCCCTGCTTGCCTACATGCGTGTGTTCCTGATGCTGTACAAGAGTGTGCTTCCTAAGCCTAAGTCTGCATATGTGCAAATAGGTATGTGGATGTAGATCCAGGAGGACCCGGCACAGTGTGTTATAGTGAGCATGTGGGGGTGGCGGGGAGGAAGAGAGAGAGAGAGAGAAAGTCGGCTCGCCTGTGAGGAAGTTTTTGTTCATGTGCGGTTGCATGAGTGTGTCAGGTATGAGGTTGGACAGAGGGAGTTCAAAGTGTTTACACGTTACTTGTTTTTTGAAGTTCCCGGAAACCAATTATATGGCGAAGGCTCCCCTCTTGTGCTGTCTGCTACACAAAGGTCTCCGTACTTGATGCCAAGCTGCCTCTGCTCTTGGAGATCTGCATGACAGTGATGATGCTGCCTATGAATATCATTGCTGGGTGCTAGTGTGCCTTGGTCACGGCAGGGAAGGGTCAGATATCCCTTTCCCTGGTGTCTTAGCAGAGCTTCTTGAAGGAGCCTAAAACATATGGCTGTGAGCCACGGGCACCAGGATTGCCAGCTCCTGCCAATAGCCAGTATAATCCTTGGCTGCCCAATAGCAGGAAGTAGCAGGCAGTGATCTGGGCGAGAGAGGCCAAGGCAAGAGGGCAGACAAGAGGTAAGTGGAAACCTGCCCAGTGAGGAAATGCCCGGATCCGCTGACCTGTTTTTCTTGTATCTCCCTTGTGCTGGCAGGAAGACAGATGACATGGAGGGCGAGAGATGTGGCAGATCCAGACACTGGCCACTTCCAAGTCTGGCAAGGGCTGAGGCGGTGGGCAAGCTGTCCCACACGGGTTCAGCCAGGATGTGGGAGGATGGAGCAGGAGGGGAGGTGGAAATTGTATTTACCTAGAAACATGGCCCAAGCCAGCCCCAGCAGAATGGCATGGGAGGGATTTGCGGCTCCAGAGGTCCTGTGAACATCAACTATGACACTGTAACACAAGGGCTGGAGGAAGACTGACAGGATGACTTGCATTGTGCAGGTGTTTCTACCAGAAGAAAGAAGGCATTGTAGCAGGCAGGGTCAAGGCTAAGGCTACAGAATGAAAGTCATGTTTTCTGGCCCATGGGAACTGAAGTATGCAAACGCTGGGCTGACAGCTACCATTTTATAACAGATGATCTGCTAATTGCATTTTTATTAAATACTAAAAAAAGTTGGATGAGGTAAAAGCATAAATAATACTCGAAATGAGTTCTAACTATGATAAGGGCATCCAAAGTCACAGGAAAACTTTCTTTAAGCACAAAAATGGATTCCACGACAAGCATTTATTTCAAAATTTCTGTCTTCTCAGAATTAATGTTTTAAACAATGATTCGTATAACTATCAATATTCCAATGGTCTTCAAGTTAATGCATACAAACATCAATTTTGTAAGGTTTACAAAGATATGAAATCCAAATTATAAGGTGATATAACTGTGGTAGATATGGAGAACTGCAATTTCTAGCAATAAGCAAATAAAGTAAAGGTAAAACTCTGGAGACTAAGTTGTTTTTATTTACATAAGGAGTTTTTGACTAGTAAATACCCAATCAATGTAAGAAGAAAAGGTATTCTCATCAGTGATAGTTGAATACTATCCTATCTCAAAACATTCTGGCTTTCTCTGAAATGGTTTTGAGAGGAGTCACTGTTTGGATTTTCCTTCTAAGTGTATAATGATTTAGCTCTAATGATACATATGACTTAAATTAACATAATTCTGAGTGCATACTTGACTAACAAATCTTAAGATTTTAGATATATTTTAGGATTAAAGTGATTCCCAATTCAATGTTTCTATCGGACTGAAACTACCGTGCTATCTCCTCATTTCTTCTGAGTAGACACTAATAAACTTCTCCATGAGTTTACATATTTTTTACAAACTTATTAAATCATCAGGGACTCTGTCTTATGGTGTAGGAAGGACAGAAACACAAAACCAAAATGAAGGCCAAACCTTCAAGAAGTTGACACAAAAAGTACACAAAAGTCAGCCCTTGAAATAGGGGCAGAATAAGGGAAATAAGGGCTATCATTAGAAAGTAACCTAAAGGTTCAGGGGAAGAAGAAATTAATTTTGGACAGGAAGACCAGTATCTGAACTGGCCTCCAAGAGGCCTGAATTTGAAGGCTGTTTGCGTGATCCATACTAGCAGGAACAAATCACAGAGGGGGAAAAAAAGAAAAGAACAGAGGGAAATCTGGGAATATGGAAAGGAGCTCCATTGTGAAAGGCTTTTAGTATCAGACCAGGAAGGACTAAAGGAAAAGCAGTCAATTCAGGTTTTTAAGAAGAAAAAAAATGCAATCAAAACCAGCTCAAAGTAAGAGTTCTCCTCACTGTTCCTCAATAATCAGCTCTTGTCTGTTGAAAACAAAAAGTAGAGTGCCTATGGTCCATACCTGTAATGAACCTACTCAGAATGCTGAGATATGCAGATCTCAATTTGAAGCCAGCCTGGGCAGAAAAGCCCATGAGACTCACGTCTAATTAATCATCAGAAAGCAAAAGGGGAGCTGGGGCTCCAATGGCACAGCGCTGGACTTGAACAAAAATGCTCAGCTATAGTGCCCAGGCCCTAGTTCAAACCTCAAGAGCACACACACACACACACACTCACACACACACACACTCACACACCAGCTCAGAGATTACTAGACATAATAGCCTAAAAGTTGTCATTTGAGCCTAAATAAAGCTATATACAATGCTGATTGGGAATAACTACAAGGCCTTAGAAGTAACAAATGCCATTTGTAAGGAAATGGAAGGACTTGATAAAATTATACTAAAGATGTGAGACAGACCCAAAGAAACATTGAACACTTTGGTCTCCCTTATTGGGAATAATTAGTACAGGTTTAGGCAAGTTATAGCAGAGCATCACAAGGCCCAATTGCTATACCCTTATGAACACATAAGATGATGCTAAGTGAATGAACTCCATGTTATGGAGACAATTGTTATATCACAGTTGTAACTACTTTCAATGTCCCATGTGTATCTGTAGCTTCTACTATTGATGATGTTCTTGTATCACCTTCCTGTGGTTGTACCTACACTATCTCTGTAATTTATCTGAGTATATTGGAAAACCGTGTATACTGGTATTGGAACTAGGAAATTGAAAGGGAATACCAAAATTGAGAGACACAGGGTAAAAAAGACAAACAAATACAAAAGCAATACGTGCAAAAATGTTTGGTGTAAGTGAACTGAACAACCTCAGGGGGGGAAAGGGTAAGGGGGAGAGTGGAGTGGGGTTTGAGGAACAAGGTAACAAACAGTACAACAAATGTATCCAATGCCTAATGTATGAAACTGTAACCTCTGTACATCAGTTTAATAATAAAAATTTGAAAAAAAAGAAAAAAAGAAAGGAATTACGTCACAAGGATAGTAAAAAAATATAAGTAACAAATGTGAAGACTTATAGAAAAGCATGAACTGGATGACAGCAAGACAGAAAATAAAACAGTAGGCGGCTATCAGGAGAATAGAATGAGCCAATAGATTCAGTCTTGGTGGTACGATATAGAAGGTGACACTAACACATTTTATTTGGGATGACCACCCTGTAACTACAACTCAAAACCCCAGAGGTGAAAGTCAACACAGAAGTTTCTTCCAAACAGAGGGACAACGTCAATATCAAGACATTAAAAAAAGAGAGAGAAAGAGAGAGAGAGAGATCCAGTAAAATTCATGGGGGCTGTTCTTGCCAGCCCAAGGAAGAAAGGATTCTGAGGGGAAGAGACCAGCGAAAAAGAAGACAATCAAGAAAAATGTCATAAAAGAGAATGTAAGTTTGAGCAAGGAAGAACACTCAGAGAGACAAATGCTAGAGAGAGGGGAAACACCTGAGAAAGCACTTACGGTCTTCCTGTCAAAATCATCTTCCCCTTTCACACATCCTACAGATTGTTAAAAACGATGGACTGGTCTAGTCCTTGGCTAAGGTAGTTTGAAGTTTTTTAACCTATACCAACCTTGGTCTATTGATGACATGGGTCATGAATATCTGGGTCCTACGTGAAGGTTAAAATCTCATTGCTACCCAGGCTGTAAGCATGTAATCTATAATGGCACTGGACTCGGCTCTCCACTCCACTTCCCTCCATGGATACAGCACTTCAGAACTATTTGACACAAATTACCTATCTTCAGAACTGGCTTGAAACTAAGCTTCCATCCATCTCTACCCGTTTAATACAATCAAGCCAAACCACTGCACAAATTGCCTCCCAGCAGCCCCTCCTCTCCTTTCATTCCCTGCACGGGATCATCTGTTGGTCAGACATCAATCCTACTCTCTGGTGAACAGCTGACTCTGTTAGGGGTCGGTAGAAGGACCACCCAGCAGCTGCACCATGTTTTAGAGACAAAGCATGGTGGCCAATGTTTATGAGAATTGGAATACGGGGAAGCAAAGCAGTTAAAGCCCTTGGTAAGTGAAGAAACATTGTGCAAGTTAGCTCTTGGGAAAATGTTTCTCCAGTGACTTCTCTGACATCATTCACAAGGCAGACAAGCAGGCAGTAACAGTCAACTTGCAGATTATGCACTTAATCCTCATACATTTATTTTTATTTTTTTATTTTTTTTTTGGCCAGTCCCTGGGCCTTGGACTCAGGGCCTGAGCACTGTCCCTGGCTTCTTCCCGCTCAAGGCTAGCACTCTGCCACTTGAGCCACAGCACCGCATCTGGCCGTTTTCTGCATATGTGGTGCTGGGGAATCGAACCTAGGGCCTTGTGTATCCGAGGCAGGCACTCATGCCACTAGGCTATAGCCCCAGCCCCCCTCATGCATTTATTGACACTCTACTTGGTGTGAGACATTGTGTAAAGACTAGATCATTTACCCACTTTAATTCATAGGCATGACTGAAACCCTCAAAGACTCTCTTGTTCAAATCTAGTTTGGCTTTAAGATCAGAGATCAAATGCCAGCACCTCCAGACAGATATCCATGAACCTTTCTCAGGCAACAGTAACAACTCTTTTCTCCCAAGTCTCATAGAATGCTGTTCATGGACTTCTTTTATGAAACACAATGATCCTCATACATTGTAATTCTTTACATGTGCTCTCTCCTAATAAACTTTCTCTCTATATATGCACATATACATATGTGTCTATATATATGTGTGTATACATATGTGTATATATGTATATATACATACGTATATATGCATATATATAACTGAAATCCAAGATTCATGTCGTGATAATACCCCATTATCTTCCCACATCCCAAAGCATAATGCATCTCCTTTGATAATGAGTGCGTTCATGAGCTAGACTTTGTCCACCAAAGGCTCGATACATATTAGAGGTTTGATTATATAAAGGCAATAATCTTATTCTCTGCAATTAAAAGTCAATCTTAACATCTAAAAATAGGGAAAATAAAACTGTAAATAAGTGCAACATAGCAAATTATCCTAATTCCAATGCTAACACTTTATGTGGTACAATTTGATCAAGATGAGATTCAACTTCACCTTTCATCTTTCTATCTAATAGAGTTTCTAAAAAGAAACAAATACATTAAATTACAAAAATTTATAAACTTAAGTGTTTCAAGTGAACTGTTTTGAAATACTTTAGTATATGAATTATTCTTAAATCTTACGGGTTCATTAAAATGGCTCCAATGAGTATCCGATTCTCATCTATCAACAAAGTTATTTGTGAGCAAGGAAACTGGGTTACTGTGTGTTTTTGATAGTTTGGAATAGCTAAAATTCACATACCTTTCTAATTTACCATCATTTGGTTCAAATGGTCTAATTTACCAAAAGAAAATCTTGATTCTTTTTGAGAAAATACTGAGGCTACATGGGCTAAATAAATAGGAAAAAGGACCCTAAGCCTTTTTGATTACAGGAGATGAGTATCTAGTATGAAGAGTAATGGGTTAGTGTTTAGAATTCTAGGTCCATGCTTAGATGAATGAGCTCTTTGTTGTCAGTAAGTAGTTGGCTTTGTCATTTTTTTTTGGTGCCAGTTTTGGGACTTGAACCCAGGATTCTGGGTGCTGCCCCTGAGCTTTTATGCTCAAGGCTACTATTCTACCATTTGAGCCAGAGCTCAGCTTCTGGCTTCTTAGTGGTTAATTGCAGATAAGGGTCTCACAGACTTTCCTGCCCACACTGACTTTGATCCACAATACTCAGATCTTAGCCTCCAGAGCAGCTAAGAATATGGGCACCTATGTGTCTAGTACCCGGTTACTGGTTCTCTTGCCTTTAAACTAGATATGAGAACTTTAAAAGCTTGAAAATTGAAATTAAGTCAGAAGTAAGGAAATGGAAAAAACCTCCCATGCTCCTGGATTGGGAGGATTAATATAATCAAAATGGCAATATTGCCAAAGGCTATCTACAAATTCAATGCAATACCCATTAATATCCCACCACCATTTTTTAATGAAATAGAGGAAGCAATCCAGAAATTCAAATGGAACAATAAAAGACCTAGAATAGCAAAAACAATCCTAGGCAGAAAGAACAGTGCTGGAGGAATAACAATACCCAACTTCAAGCTGTATTATAAAGCTATAGTAATAAAAACAGCTTGGTATGGGCACCAGAACAGGCCTGAAGACCAATGGAACAGAATTGAAGACCCAGAAATGAACCCACAGAACTATGCCTACTTAATCTTTGATAAAGGAGCTAAAACAATAGTATGGAAGAAAGATATCCTCTTTAACAAGTGGTGCTGGCAAAACTGGCTCAACACATGCAACAAACTGAAACTAGATCCTTATATGTCACCCGGCACCCAAATCAATTCCAAATGGATTAAAGACTTCGAAATCATAACAGACACCCTGAAAACACTAAAGGAAGGAGTAGGAGAAATACTTGGGCTCCTTGGCACGGGACGGAACTTCCTTAACAAAGACCCAGAAACGCTACAATTCAAAGAAAGGTTGGACAAATGGGACTGCATCAAACTGCAGAGCTTCTGCACGGCAAGTGACATAGCTCGCAAGATAAACAGAAAGCCCACAGACTGGGAGAAGATCTTTACTGGACATTCAACAGACAAAGGCCTCATATCTAAAATATATGCAGAACTAAAAAATTACCTTCTTTCAAAACAAAACCGCAAAGAACCAATAGCCCCCTCATCAAGTGGGCTAAAGACTTACAAAGAGACTTCTCTGATGAGGAAATGAGAATGGCCAAGAGGACATATGAAAAAATGCCCTACATCACTGGCCATGAAAGAAATGCATATCAAAACAACACTGAGATTCCATCTCACCCAGTAAGAATGTCCCATATAAAGAAAACTAACAATAACAATTGCTGGAGGGGATGTGGCCCAAAAGGGAACCCTAATCCATTGTTGGTGGGAATGTAAACTAGTTCAGACACTCTGGCAAGCAGTATGGAGATTCCTCAGAAGGCTAAATATAAGAACTCCCCTATGACCCAGCAGCCCCACTTTTGGGTATCTATCCAAAAGACCACAAACAAAATCACAATAATGCCACCAGCACAATAATGTTCATCGCAGCACAATTTGTCATAGCACGAATCTGGAGCCAAGCCAGATGCCCCTCAGTAGACGAATGAATCAGGAAAATATGGTACATATATACAATGGAATTTTATATTTCTATCTGAAAGAATGCCATTGTCCCATTTGTAAGGAAATGGAAGGTCTTGGAAAAAATTATACTAAGTGAAGTGAGCCAGACCCAAAGAAACATGGACTCTATGGTCTCCCTTATTGGGAATAATTAGTACAGGTTTAGTCCTGTCATAGCAGAGCATCACAAGGCTCAATAGCTATACCCTTATGAACACATAGATGATGCTAAGTGAAATGAACTCCATGTTATGGAAACAATTGTTATATCACAGTTGTAACTACTTTCAATATCCCATATGTATCTGTAGATTCTATTATTGATGATGTTCTTGTATCACCTTCCTGTGGTTGTACCTACACTATCTCTGTAATCTTATCTGAGTATATTGGAAACCGTGTATACTGGTATTGGAACTAGGAAATTGAAAGGGAATACCAAAATTGAAAGACGCAGGGTAAAAAAAGACAAACAAATACAAAAGTAATACTTGCCAAAATGTTTGGTGTAAGTGAACTGAACACCTCAGGGGGCGAAAGGGAAAGGGGGAGGCGGGAGGGGGGAATGAGGGACGAGGTAACAAACAGTACAACAAATGTATCCAATGCCTAATGTATGAAACTGTAACCTCTCTGTACATCAGTTTGATAATAAAAATTGAAAAAAAAATAAAATTAGATATCTCTCAAAAGGTTTTTAATGAGATGCCATCAGTATGACACAGTCAGAATAAGGTTGAATTAAGTATCTCAGTACCTGTGGCCAACTTAAATTGACACATAAACCAATTAACTACCACAAATCTGCTCATATTTATCAATATACATCATCTTACATTATACCCAATCTCTCAATACTGACAGTAACAAGCATCCTTGTATCATAATTCATACATATATAACCAGACAAACTAGCCTTTCTCCAGAAGGAACACACCAGTACATGGGCAATGTTTATACTTCACAAGATCCAATCATTTAAGTGCAATAATAGGATGTACCAGGCAAGGCACTGGTGGCTCCCACTTGTAAATCCTAACTATTCAGGAGGCTGAGATCTGAAGATCAAAGTTTAAAGTCAGCCCAGGAAGAAAAATCCATTGAGATGCTCATCTCCAATTAATCACTGGAAATCCACAAGTGGAGCTCAAAGTGGTAGAGTGCTAGTCTTAAGGAGAAAAGCTCAGGGGCAGGCTCTCAGGCTGAGTTCAAGCCACATGACCAACCGAATTAAAAAAAAAAAAAAGCAAGTGATGTCAAATTAACAACACTTAACACTACGATACCTCTTAGGTTACATAACAAGCAACTTAAGGAGAACACTGGGCTTAGTATATTTACATATGTGCACATAAAACTCCTAAATGCACAAATACAATCATAAGTAAATAAAGAAGACATAGTCCTGACAATTATTTTACAGTTGCCCATGTGGTCACCTGTGGTTACTTATAATTACTTTCTCTCTCTACTTATTCTGTTTTCCCTTTGTCTCACCAAGCTACTTATGGTTTTATACTGGGCCAGGTAATACAAACCTTCATTCTTAAAGGGTCTGTACAACTGACAGTCCATTAGATATGGTAACTGTAATAGTTTTCCATCGGGGGTGGGAATGTGACTTAGTGGTAGAGTGCTTGCCTAGCATGCATGAAACCCTGGGTTCGATTCCTCAGCACCACATATATAGAAAAAGCCAGAAGTGTCTCTGTGGCTCAAGTGGCAGAGTGCTAGCCTTGAGCAAAAAGAAGCCAGGGACAGTGCTCAGGCCCTGAGTCCAAGCCCTAGGACGGGCAAAAAAAAAAAAATAGTTTTCCATCGACCCTAATCACAGAACACGTTAATACCAAAAGGCACCTTCGGGGATCTTCTAGGACCCAGACACTAGGAAGTAGCTATCCGATACCCCCTGATTGCAAACAGATCCATCACCCCAGCCAGCACAGTAGCTTCCTTCTTTGCTTGTCCATTCAGAGGCATGAGAAAGCCACAGCGTCCAGGAGCAGAATTCACTTCCAGTTCAATGGAACCATTGTGTCTCCCGATTGAAACATTCCTTCCTTTAGGACAAAGGCCTCTAGGTCAGCACAAAGTAAGATCATAGGAACAGGAAACAAAAATTTTGTTAATGGGTCACTAAGAGTAATCGTGGGTGGTGTCACTACCATGTTCACCATATGATTCTTCAATCCATTGATTCTAATTTCAGAGAAAAATCCCACCTATTCAATTCACAGTATCACAGTCTCCTGGGGAAGCTTGGTAGGCTTGATGGGAGTTATGGCATCATGACAAAGTCTTCCACCACACTGTCCTGCCAGCAGCTGCAGGATGTCATAGCAAACCAGTGAATTCTACCACCATGAGCATTATGTCTATCCTTTGCTGGAAGGTGAGTCCCTTGACCAGAAGCAATGCTATTTGAATACCATGATGGCAGATCAAACATTCTATAAGTCCATGGATGGTAATTTATCACAATCATTGCATGCAAGGAAGGTGTATATATAGGAAATGAGAATTCCAGTAAGAACAATACTGCTCTATGACAAAAGTGATCCGAAGAAATACATCCACCATCATTAGCTTCAATCACTCTGGAAAACAGTACCCTATCAGCCACCACTACTCATCTCTTTGGTCAGCTGACTGGGCAATCAGCAATGGCCATAGCTGGGTCAGCATGGCGAGTCAGTCATGCTTTCGAAGCCATGCATATTCCCCACCCAGTGGTTCATGGCCATTTTGCACATGGCTCCATTGTGTAAGAACAGGAGTGGCATGGGAAAAAGGATGATTTCTAGCCACAAAAAGGAGCAATCTTTTCACTTAATTACAAACATCATCCTCCACTCAGGTTATCTTTTGGTATTGTGCCCACTCAGCAAGTTCTACCACCTACCTCATCCCCAATTTCCTTGTGACCAATTTTCCAGTCATGCCTCTTCTAAGTCCCTAACCAGCTAGCCAAACAATTCACACAAGAGCTCATACATCCATAAAGTCACTCAACTGGCCCCTTCTCCCTGTAAGCCAACCAACAGAGACACTGCTCAATGTTCTGCCCACCTAGAGAATTTCCCTTTACCAGCGTCCTTTCAAGGTCATCCTAGTACAGAGTCAAAGTGCTACAACTATCTACTCTTACATGGTGCCTGAATATCACACAGAAGGTTCTGTAAAGCAGGCCCCAGTTTCTTCTTCTGTCAGCTGATCACAGGAAACTTACTCTAAAGCCACAGGTATGGAATGAGAAGAATAAGAGTGCGACAGGACTTCAGACCATAGGCATTTGGGCTATTTCTTATAACTTACTTGTTCCACTCTTTACTACTGGAAAGCATGTATATTCTCATCTGAATATTTGAGAGGTATTGAATTTTTGAAATCTATTTTGAGATTCTATCGTTTTAGATTTTCAGAGGAATAGGAGTAGAAAAATCATCAAGAATAAAGATTAACAGAGTTGTAATCTCACATCCTATTATTATTTTTCCAATTTCACCAAAACCTCATTTTTTCAGACTAGTGTTCAATTGAAATCCTCTTAATGCTCATGAGGCTTTTGTGGCAACATGGCAAAACGTCTAAGAATTACAAAGACCTAAGTTTGATATTTGCCAATACCATTGCTGAAGTCTTGGCAATTAAATCTCTAGGCCTCCTGTAAATTTGGGTCTTACGCATAAACTCTTAATCTACCTTCTGAGAGTACAGGGTAGATGTTGAGTGTCCTCACCACAAAAATGATAATAATCTGCGATATATATGTTAGCTAGATTTAACCACTCTATGTGTAAAATATGTTGTACTTGATAAGTATGTATCATTTTACCTGTAGATTTTTATAAATATGTTGATTAAAAATGGAGGGAATACTACCTATGAGATACTGAATGGGCTCTAAGAAAATGAGTTCAATCAGGGAAAAGCCTTTTACAGGTAAAGTTTATATTTGAACAAGAGCTTAGGATTTTTTTTTTCTTTAGAAATTTTATTAAATATACGGAAAATAGTTATGGATGGCAAAAGGTGCTATTTATCCTGTATTTTTTATTTTTGTAATTTTGTATTCTTTATTATTTTAAAGGTGATGTACAGAGAG
>NW_025962066.1:0-32597 GCF_023159225.1 Perognathus longimembris pacificus | reverse complement strand
GAAAAAAGCTCATTTAGGAACGACATGAACATGCTGCGTAGGTAGCTGTTTATCAGTAAATATCTCCACTGAGATTAAGAAAAGCAGTAGCTTAATAAATTAAGTACTTCCTGGTATGGTTACTGTACTGGTAACTCCCCAAAAGAATCTGGATTGTGGTGAGGGAACAGAGAAAAAAGCTCATTTAGGACCTGCACTTACGAAGGGGGTAGGCAGCTTTATATCAGGGAGTATCGATTCTGAGAATAAAAACAGCTGGAACTTGTTAAGGTAATTACACAGGGGAAAGGATAATGTACTGGGAACTCCTCAGAAGAATCTGATTTGTGGTGAGGGGAGAGAGATAAAAGCTCATTTAGGAACGACATGAACATGCTGCGTAGGTAGCTGTTTATCAGTAAATATCTCCACTGAGATTAGAAAAGCAGTAGCTTAATAAATTAAGTACTTCCTGGTATGGTTACTGTACTGGTAACTCCCCAAAAGAATCTGGATTGTGGTGAGGGAACAGAGAAAAAAGCTCATTTAGGACCTGCACTTACGAAGGGGGTAGGCAGCTGTATATCAGGGAGTATCGATTCTGAGAATAAAAACAGCTGGAGCTTGTTAAGGTAATTACACAGGGGAAAGGATAATGTACTGGGAACTCCTCAGAAGAATCTGATTTGTGGTGAGGGGAGAGAGATAAAAGCTCATTTAGGAACGACATGAACATGCTGCGTAGGTAGCTGTTTATCAGTAAATATCTCCACTGAGATTAAGAAAAGCAGTAGCTTAATAAATTAAGTACTTCCTGGTATGGTTACTGTACTGGTAACTCCCCAAAAGAATCTGGATTGTGGTGAGGGAACAGATCAAAAAGCTCATTTAGGACGCACTTACGAAGGGGGTAGGCAGCTGTATATCAGGGAGTAAATATTCTGAGAATAAAAACAGCTGGAGCTTGTTAAGGTAATTACACATGGGAAAGGATAATGTACTGGGAACTCCTCAGAAGAATCTGATTTGTGGTGAGGGGAGAGAGAAAAAGCTCATTTAGGAACGACATGAACATGCTGCATACGTAGCTGTTTATCAGTAATATCTCCACTGAGATTAAGAAAAGCTGTAGCTTAATAAATTAAGTATTTCCTGGTATGGATACTGTACTGGTAACTCCCCAAAAGAATCTGGATTGTGGTGAGGGAACAGAGAAAAAGCTCATTTAGGAACGAGATGTACATGCTGCGTATGTAGCTGTTTATCAGTAAATATCTCCACTGAGATTAAGAAAAGCAGTAGCTTAATAAATTAAGTACTTCTTGGTATGGTTACTGTACTGGTAACGCCCAAAAGAATCTGGATTGTGGTGAGGGAACAGAGAAAAAAGCTCATTTAGGACCTGCACTTACGAAGGGGGTAGGCAGCTGTATATCAGGGAGTAAACCTTCTGAGAATAAAAACAGCTGGAGCTTGTTAAGGTAAATACACAGGGGAAAGGATAATGTACTGGGAACTCCTCAGAAGAATCTGATTTGTGGTGAGGGGAGAGAGATAAAAGCTCATTTAGGAACGACATGAACATGCTGCGTAGGTAGCTGTTTATCAGTAAATATCTCCACTGAGATTAAGAAAAGCAGTAGCTTAATAAATTAAGTACTTCCTGGTATGGTTACTGTACTGGTAACTCCCCAAAAGAATCTGGATTGTGGTGAGGGAACAGAGAAAAAAGCTCATTTAGGAACGACATGAACATGTGGTAGGCAGCTGTTTATCAGTAATATCTCCACTGAGAATTAAAAACAGCTGGAGCTTAATAAATTAAGTACTTCCTGGTATGGATACTGTACTGGTAACTCCCAAAGAATCTGGATTGTGGTGAGGGAACAGAGAAAAAAGCTCATTTAGGAACGACATGAACATGCTGCATAGGCTAGCTGTTATCAGTAAATATCTCCACTGAGATTAAGAAAAGCAGTAGCTTAATAAATTAAGTACTTCCTGGTATGGATACTGTACTGGTAACTCCCAAAAGAATCTGGATTGTGGTGAGGGAACAGAGAAAAAAGCTCATTTACGACCTGCACTTACGAAGGGGTAGGCAGCTGTATATCATGGAGTAAACCTTCTGAGAATAAAAACAGCTGGAGCTTGTTAAGGTAAATACACAGTGGAAAGGTTAATGTACTGGGAACTCCTCAAAAGAATCTGATTTGTGGTGAGGGGAGAGAGATAAAAGCTCATTTAGGAACGACATGAACATGCTGCGTAGGTAGCTGTTTATCAGTAAATACATCCACTGAGATTAAGAAAATCAGTAGCTTAATAAATTAAGTACTTCCTGGTATGGTTACTGTACTGGTAACTCCCCAAAAGAATCTGGATTGTGGTGAGGGAACAGAGAAAAAAGCTCATTTAGGACCTGCACTTACGAAGGGGGTAGGCAGCTTTATATCAGCGAGTAAACATTCTGAGAATAAAACAGCTGGAGCTTGTTAAGGTAATTACACAGGGGAAATGGATAATGTACTGGGAACTCCTCAGAGAATCTGATTTGTGGTGAGGGAGAGAGATAAAAGCTCATTTAGGAACGATATGAACATGCTGCATAGGTAGCTGTTTATCAGTATATATCTCCACTGAGATTAAGAAAAGCAGTAGCTTAATAAATTAAGTATTCCTGGTATGGATACTGTACTGGTAACTCCCCAAAAGAATCTGGATTGTGGTGAGGGAACAGAGAAAAAAGCTCATTTAGGAACAACATGTACATGCTGCGTAGGTAGCTGTTTATCAGTAAATATCTCCACTGAGATTAAGAAAAGCAGTAGCTTAATAAATTAAGTACTTCTGGTATGGTTACTGTACTGGTAACGCCCAAAAGAATCTGGATTGTGGTGAGGGAACAGAGAAAAAAGCTCATTTAGGACCTGCACTTACGAAGGGGCGTAGGCAGCTGTATATCAGGGAGTAAACCTTCTGAGAATAAAAACAGCTGGAGCTTGTTAAGGTAAATACACAGGGGAAAGGATAATGTACTGGGAACTCCTCAGAAGAATCTGATTTGTGGTGAGGGGAGAGAGATAAAAGCTCATTTAGGAACGACATGAACATGCTGCGTAGGTAGCTGTTTATCAGTAATATCTCCACTGAGATTAAAAAAAGCAGTAGCTTAATAAATTAAGTACTTCCTGGTATGGTTACTGTACTGGTAACTCCCCAAAAGAATCTGGATTGTGGTGAGGGAACAGAGAAAAAAGCTCATTTAGGAACGACATGAACATGGCGTAGGTAGCTGTTTATCAGTAAATATCTCCACTGAGAATAAGAAAAGCAGTAGCTTAATAAATTAAGTACTTCCTGGTATGGTTACTGTACTGGTAACTCCCCAAAAGAATCTGGATTGTGGTGAGGGAACAGAGAAAAAAGCTCATTTAGGACCTGCACATGAAGGGGGTAGGCAGCTGTATATCAGGGAGTAAATATTCTGAGAATAAAAACAGTGGAGCTTGTTAAGGTACTTACACTGGAAAGGATAATGTACTGGGAACTCCTCAAAGAATCTGATTGTGGTGAGGGGAGAGAGATAAAAGCTCATTTAGGAACGACATGAACATGCTGCGTAGTAGCTGTTTATCAGTAAATATCTCCACTGAGATTAAGAAAAGCAGTAGCTTAATAAATTAAGTACTTCCTGGTATGGTTACTGTACTGGTAACTCCCCAAAAGAATCTGGATTGTGGTGAGGGAACAGAGAAAAAAGCTCATTTAGGACCTGCACTTACGAAGGGGGTAGGCAGCTTATATCAGGGAGTATCGATTCTGAGAATAAAAACAGCTGGAACTTGTTAAGGTAATTACACAGGGGAAAGGATAATGTACTGGGAACTCCTCAGAAGAATCTGATTTGTGGTGAGGGGAGAGAGATAAAAGCTCATTTAGGAACGACATGAACATGCTGCGTAGGTAGCTGTTTATCAGTAAATATCTCCACTGAGATTAGAAAAGCAGTAGCTTAATAAATTAAGTACTTCCTGGTATGGTTACTGTACTGGTAACTCCCCAAAAGAATCTGGATTGTGGTGAGGGAACAGAGAAAAAAGCTCATTTAGGACCTGCACTTACGAAGGGGGTAGGCAGCTGTATATCAGGGAGTATCGATTCTGAGAATAAAAACAGCTGGAGCTTGTTAAGGTAATTACACAGGGGAAAGGATAATGTACTGGGAACTCCTCAGAAGAATCTGATTTGTGGTGAGGGGAGAGAGATAAAAGCTCATTTAGGAACGACATGAACATGCTGCGTAGGTAGCTGTTTATCAGTAAATATCTCCACTGAGATTAAGAAAAGCAGTAGCTTAATAAATTAAGTACTTCCTGGTATGGTTACTGTACTGGTAACTCCCCAAAAGAATCTGGATTGTGGTGAGGGAACAGAGAAAAAAGCTCATTTAGGACCTGCACTTACGAAGGGGGTAGGCAGCTGTATATCAGGGAGTAAACCTTCTGAGAATAAAAACAGCTGGAGCTTGTTAAGGTAATTACACAGGGGAAAGGATAATGTACTGGGAACTCCTCAGAAGAATCTGATTTGTGGTGAGGGGAGAGAGATAAAAGCTCATTTAGGAACGACATGAACATGCTGCGTAGGTAGCTGTTTATCAGTAAATATCTCCACTGAGATTAAGAAAAGCAGTAGCTTAATAAATTAAGTACTTCCTGGTATGGTTACTGTACTGGTAACTCCCCAAAAGAATCTGGATTGTGGTGAGGGAACAGAGAAAAAAGCTCATTTAGGACCTGCACTTACGAAGGGGGTAGGCAGCTGTATATCAGGGATATCGATTCTGAGAATAAAAACAGCTGGAGCTTGTTAAGGTAATTACACAGGGGAAAGGATAATGTACTGGGAACTCCTCAGAAGAATCTGATTTGTGGTGAGGGGAGAGAGATAAAAGCTCATTTAGGAACGACATGAACATGCTGCGTAGGTAGCTGTTTATCAGTAAATATCTCCACTGAGATTAAAAAAGCAGTAGCTTAATAAATTAAGTACTTCCTGGTATGGTTACTGTACTGGTAACTCCCCAAAAGAATCTGGATTGTGGTGAGGGAACAGAGAAAAAAGCTCATTTAGGAACGACATGAACATGTTGCGTAGGTAGCTGTTTATCAGTAAATATCTCCACTGAGATTAAGAAAAGCAGTAGCTTAATAAATTAAGTACTTCCTGGTATGGTTACTGTACTGGTAACTCCCCAAAAGAATCTGGATTGTGGTGAGGGAACAGAGAAAAAAGCTCATTTAGGACCTGCACTTACGAAGGGGGTAGGCAGCTGTATATCAGGGAGTATCGATTCTGAGAATAAAAACAGCTGGAAGCTTGTTAAGGTAATTACACAGGGGAAAGGATAATGTACTGGGAACTCCTCAGAAGAATCTGATTTGTGGTGAGGGGAGAGAGATAAAAGCTCATTTAGGAACGACATGAACATGCTGCGTAGGTAGCTGTTTATCAGTAAATATCTCCACTGAGATTAGAAAAGCAGTAGCTTAATAAATTAAGTACTTCCTGGTATGGTTACTGTACTGGTAACTCCCCAAAAGAATCTGGATTGTGGTGAGGGAACAGAGAAAAAAGCTCATTTAGGACCTGCACTTACGAAGGGGTAGGCAGCTGTATATCAGGGAGTATCGATTCTGAGAATAAAAACAGCTGGAGCTTGTTAAGGTAATTACACAGGAAAGGATAATGTACTGGGAACTCCTCAGAAGAATCTGATTTGTGGTGAGGGGAGAGAGATAAAAGCTCATTTAGGAACGACATGAACATGCTGCGTAGGTAGCTGTTTATCAGTAATATCTCCACTGAGATTAAGAAAAGCAGTAGCTTAATAAATTAAGTATTTCCTGGTATGGATACTGTACTGGTAACTCCCCAAAAGAATCTGGATTGTGGTGAGGGAACAGAGAAAAATGCTCATTTAGGAACGGACTTACGAATGCTGCGTAGGTAGCTGTTTATCAGTATATTCTGAGAATTAAGAAAAGCAGTAGCTTAAGGTAATTACACAGGGTATGGTTATGTACTGGTAACTCCCAAAAGAATCTGGATTGTGGTGAGGGAACAGAGAAAAAAGCTCATTTAGGACTGCATGAACATGTGCATAGGTAGCTGTTTATCAGTAATATCTCCACTGAGATAAGAAAAGCAGTAGCTTAATAAATTAAGTATTTCCTGGTATGGATACTGTACTGGTAACTCCCAAAAGAATCTGGATTGTGGTGAGGGAACAGAGAGAAAAAGCTCATTTAGGAACGACATGAACATGCTGCGTAGGTAGCTGTTTATCAGTAAATATCTCCACTGAGATTAAGAAAAGCAGTAGCTTAATAAATTAAGTACTTCCTGGTATGGTTACTGTACTGGTAACCCCAAAAGAATCTGGATTGTGGTGAGGGAACAGAGAAAAAAGCTCATTTAGGACCTGCACTTACGAAGGGTAGGCAGCTGTATATCAGGGAGTAAATTCTGAGAATAAAAACAGCTGGAGCTTGTTAAGGTAATACACAGGGGAAAGGATAATGTACTGGGAACTCCTCAGAAGAATCTGATTTGTGGTGAGGGGAGAGAGATAAAAGCTCATTTAGGAACGACATGAACATGCTGCGTAGGTAGCTGTTTATCAGTAAATATCTCCACTGAGATTAAGAAAAGCAGTAGCTTAATAAATTAAGTACTTCCTGGTATGGTTACTGTACTGGTAACTCCCCAAAAGAATCTGGATTGTGGTGAGGGAACAGAGAAAAAAGCTCATTTAGGAACGACATGAACATGCTGCGTAGGTAGCTGTTTATCAGTAAATATCTCCACTGAATTAAGAAAAGCAGTAGCTTAATAAATTAAGTACTTCCTGGTATGGATACTGTACTGGTAACTCCCCAAAAGAATCTGGATTGTGGTGAGGGAACAGAGAAAAAAGCTCATTTAGGAACGACATGAACATGCTGCGTAGGTAGCTGTATATCAGTAAATATCTCCACTGAGATTAAGAAAAGCAGTAGCTTAATAAATTAAGTACTTCCTGGTATGGATACTGTACTGGTAACTCCCAAAAGAATCTGGATTGTGGTGAGGGAACAGAGAAAAAAGCTCATTTAGGACGACATGAACAGGGGTAGGCAGCTGTATATCAGGGAGTAAACCTTCTGAGATTAATAAAACAGCTGGAGCTTGTTAAGGTAATTACACTGGAAAGGATAATGTACTGGGAACTCCTCAAAAGAATCTGATTTGTGGTGAGGGGAGAGAGATAAAAGCTCATTTAGGAACGACATGAACATGCTGCGTAGGTAGCTGTTTATCAGTAAATACATCCACTGAGATTAAGAAAATCAGTAGCTTAATAAATTAAGTACTTCCTGGTATGGTTACTGTACTGGTAACTCCCCAAAAGAATCTGGATTGTGGTGAGGGAACAGAGAAAAAAGCTCATTTAGGAACGACATGAACATGTTGGTAGGTAGCTGTTTATCAGTAAATATTCCACTGAGAATTAGAAAAGCAGTAGCTTAATAAATTAAGTACTTCCTGGTATGGTTACTGTACTGGTAACTCCCCAAAAGAATCTGGATTGTGGTGAGGGAACAGAGAAAAAAGCTCATTTAGGACCTGCACTTACCAAGGGGGTAGGCAGCTGTATATCAGGGAGTATCGATTCTGAGAATAAAAACAGCTGGAGCTTGTTAAGGTAATTACACAGGGGAAAGGATAATGTACTGGGAACTCCTCAGAAGAATCTGACTTGTGGTGAGGGGAGAGAGATAAAAGCTCATTTAGGAACAACATGAATATGCTACGTAGGTAGCTGTTTATCAGTAAATATCTCCACTGAGATTAAGAAAAGCAGTAGCTTAATAAATTAAGTACTTCCTGGTATGGTTACTGTACTGGTAACTCCCCAAAAGAATCTGGATTGTGGTGAGGGAACAGAGAAAAAAGCTCATTTAGGACCTGCACTTACGAAGGGGGTAGGCAGCTGTATATCAGGGAGTATCGATTCTGAGAATAAAAACAGCTGGAGCTTGTTCAGGTAATTACACATGGGAAAGGATAATGTACTGGGAACTCCTCAGAAGAATCTGATTTGTGGTGAGGGGAGAGAGATAAAAGCTCATTTAGGAACGACATGAACATGCTGCGTAGGTAGCTGTTTATCAGTCAATATCTCCACTGAATTAAGAAAAGCAGTAGCTTAATAAATTAAGTACTTCCTGGTATGGTTACTGTACTGGTAACTCCCCAAAAGAATCTGGATTGTGGTGAGGGAACAGAGAAAAAAGCTCCTTTAGGACCTGCACTTACGAAGGGGATAGGCAGCTGTATATCAGGGAATATCGATTCTGAGAATAAAAACAGCTGGAACTTGTTAAGGTAATTACACAGGGGAAAGGATAATGTACTGGGAACTCCTCAGAAGAATCTGATTTGTGGTGAGGGGAGAGAGATAAAAGCTCATTTAGGAACGACATGAACATGCTGCGTAGGTAGCTGTTTATCAGTAAATATCTCCACTGAGATTAAGAAAAGCAGTAGCTTAATAAATTAAGTACTTCCTGGTATGGATACTGTACTGGTAACTCCCCAAAAGAATCTGGATTGTGGTGAGGGAACAGAGAAAAAAGCTCATTTAGGAACGACATGAACATGCTGCGTAGTTAGCTGTTTATCAGTAAATATCTCCACTGAGATTAAGAAAAGCAGTAGCTTAATAAATTAAGTACTTCCTGGTATGGTTACTGTACTGGTAACTCCCCAAAAGAATCTGGATTGTGGTGAGGGAACAGAGAAAAAAGCTCATTTAGGACCTGCACTTACGAAGGGGGTAGGCAGCTGTATATCAGGGAGTATCGATTCTGAGAATAAAAACAGCTGGAACTTGTTAAGGTAATTACACAGGGGAAAGGATAATGTACTGGGTACTCCTCAGAAGAATCTGATTTGTGGTGAGGGGAGAGAGATAAAAGCTCATTTAGGAACGACATGAACATGCTGCGTAGGTAGCTGTTTATCAGTAAATATCTCCACTGAGATTAAGAAAAGCAGTAGCTTAATAAATTAAGTACTTCCTGGTATGGTTACTGTACTGGTAACTCCCCAAAAGAATCTGGATTGTGGTGAGGGAACAAAGAAAAAGCTCATTTAGGACCTGCACTTACGAAGGGGGTAGGCAGCTGTATATCAGGGAGTATCGATTCTGAGAATAAAAACAGCTGGAGCTTGTTAAGGTAATTACACAGGGGAAAGGATAATGTACTGGGAACTCCTCAGAAGAATCTGATTTGTGGTGAGGGGAGAGAGATAAAAGCTCATTTAGGAACGACATGAACATGCTGCGTAGGTAGCTGTTTATCAGTAAATATCTCCACTGAGATTAAGAAAAGCAGTAGCTTAATAAATTAAGTACTTCCTGGTATGGTTACTGTACTGGTAACTCCCCAAAAGAATCTGGATTGTGGTGAGGGAACAGAGAAAAATGCTCATTTAGGACCGGCACTTACGAAGGGGGTAGGCAGCTGTATATCAGGGAGTAAACCTTCTGAGAATAAAAACAGCTGGAGCTTGTTAAGGTAATTACACAGGGGAAAGGATAATGTACTGGGAACTCCTCAGAAGAATCTGATTTGTGGTGAGGGGAGAGAGATAAAAGCTCATTTAGGAACGACATGAACATGCTGCGTAGGTAGCTGTTTATCAGTAAATATCTCCACTGAGATTAAGAAAAGCAGTAGCTTAATAAATTAAGTACTTCCTGGTATGGTTACTGTACTGGTAACTCCCCAAAAGAATCTGGATTGTGGTGAGGGAACAGAGAAAAAAGCTCATTTAGGACCTGCACTTACGAAGGGGGTAGGCAGCTGTATATCAGGGAGTATCGATTCTGAGAATAAAAACACCTGGAGCTTGTTAAGGTAATTACACAGGGGAAAGGATAATGTACTGGGAACTCCTCAGTAGAATCTGATTTGTGGTGAGGGGAGAGAGATAAAAGCTCATTTAGGAACGACATGAACATGCTGCGTAGGTAGCTGTTTATCAGTAAATATCTCCACTGAGATTAAAAAAAGCAGTAGCTTAATAAATTAAGTACTTCCTGGTATGGTTACTGTACTGGTAACTCCCCAAAAGAATCTGGATTGTGGTGAGGGAACAGAGAAAAAAGCTCATTTAGGAACGACATGAACATGTTGCGTAGGTAGCTGTTTATCAGTAAATATCTCCACTAAAATTAAGAAAAGCAGTAGCTTAATAAATTAAGTACTTCCTGGTATGGTTACTGTACTGGTAACTCCCCAAAAGAATCTGGATTGTGGTGAGGGAACAGAGAAAAAAGCTCATTTAGGACCTGCACTTACGAAGGGGGTAGGCAGCTGTATATCAGGGAGTATCGATTATGAGAATAAAAACAGCTGGAGCTTGTTAAGGTAATTACACAGGGGAAAGGATAATGTACTGGGAACTCCTCAGAAGAATCTGATTTGTGGTGAGGGGAGAGAGATAAAAGCTCATTTAGGAAAGACATGACCTTGCTGCGTAGGTAGCTGTTTATCAGTAAATATCTCCACTGAGATTATGAAAAGCAGTAGCTTAATAAATTAAGTACTTCCTGGTATGGTTACTGTACTGGTAACTCCCCAAAAGAATCTGGATTGTGGTGAGGGAACAGAGAAAAAAGCTCATTTAGGACCTGCACTTACGAAGGGGTAGGCAGCTGTATATCAGGGAGTATCGATTCTGAGAATAAAAACAGCTGGAGCTTGTTAAGGTAATTACACATAGGAAAGGATAATGTACTGGGAACTCCTCAGAAGAATCTGATTTGTGGTGAGGGGAGAGAGATAAAAGCTCATTTAGGAACGACATGAACATGCTGCATACGTAGCTGTTTATCAGTATATATCTCCACTGAGATTAAGAAAAGCTGTAGCTTAATAAATTAAGTATTTCCTGGTATGGATACTGTACTGGTAACTCCCCAAAAGAATCTGGATTGTGGTGAGGGAACAGAGAAAAATGCTCATTTAGGAACGAGATGTACATGCTGCGTATGTAGCTGTTTATCAGTAAATATCTCCACTGATATTAAGAAAAGCAGTAGCTTAATAAATTAAGTATTTCTTGGTATGGTTATTGTACTGGTAACGCCCAAAAGAAACTGGATTGTGGTGAGGGAACAGAGAAAAAAGCTCATTTAGGACCTGCACTTACGTAGGGGGTAGGCAGCTGTATATCAGGGAGTAAACCATCTGAGAATAAAAACAGCTGGAGCTTGTTAAGGTAAATACACAGGGGAAAGGATAATGTACTGGGAACTCCTCAGAAGAATCTGATTTGTGGTGAGGGGAGAGAGATAAAAGCTCATTTAGGAACGACATGAACATGCTGCGTAGGTAGCTGTTTATCAGTAAATATCTCCACTGAGATTAAGAAAAGCAGTAGCTTAATAAATTAAGTACTTCCTGGTATGGTTACTGTACTGGTAACTCCCCAAAAGAATCTGGATTGTGGTGAGGGAACAGAGAAAAAAGCTCATTTAGGACCTGCACTTACGAAGGGTTAGGCAGCTGTATATCAGGGAGTATCGAGTCTGAGAATAAAAACAGCTGGAGCTTGTTAAGGTAATTACACAGGGGAAAGGATAATGTACTGGGAACTCCTCAGAAGAATCTGATTTGTGGTGCGGGGAGAGAGATAAAAGCTCATTTAGGAACGACATGAACATGCTGCGTAGGTAGCTGTTTATCAGTAAATATCTCCACTGAGATTAAGAAAAGCAGTAGCTTAATAAATTAAGTACTTCCTGGTATGGTTACTGTCCTGATAACTCCCCAAAAGAATCTGGATTGTGGTGAGGGAACAGAGAAAAAAGCTCATTTTGGAACGACATGAACATGCTGCATACGTAGCTGTTTATCAGTAAATATCTCCACTGAGATTAAGAAAAGCTGTAGCTTAATAAATTAAGTACTTCCTGGTATGGATACTGTAGTGGTAACGCCCAAAAGAATCTGGATTGTGGTGAGGAAACAGAGAAAAAAGCTCATTTAGGAACGACATGAACATGCTGCGTAGGTAGCTGATTATCAGTAAATATCTCCACTGAGATTAAGAAAAGCAGTAGCTTAATAAATTAAGTACTTCCTGGTATGGTTACTGTACTGGTAACTCCCCAAAAGAATCTGGATTGTGGTGAGGGAACAGAGAAAAAAGCTCATTTAGGACCTGCACTTATGAAGGGGTAGGCAGCTGTATATCAGGGAGTAAACCTTCTGAGAATACAAACAGCTGGAGCTTGTTAAGGTAATTACACAGGGGAAAGGATAATGTACTGGGAACTCCTCAGAAGAATCTGATTTGTGGTGAGGGGAGAGAGATAAAAGCTCATTTAGGAACGACATGAACATGCTGCGTAGGTAGCTGTTTATCAGTAAATACATCCACTGAGATTAAGAAAATCAGTAGCTTAATAAATTAAGTACTTCCTGGTATGGTTACTGTACAGGTAACTCCCCAAAAGAATCTGGATTGTGGTGAGGGAACAGAGAAAAAAGCTCATTTAGGAACGACATGAACATGTTGCGTAGGTAGCTGTTTATCAGTAAATATCTCCACTAAAATTAAGAAAAGCAGTAGCTTAATAAATTAAGTACTTCCTGGTATGGTTACTGTACTGGTAACTCCCCAAAAGAATCTGGATTGTGGTGAGGGAACAGAGAAAAAAGCTCATTTAGGACCTGCACTTACCAAGGGGGTAGGCAGCTGTATATCAGGGAGTATCGATTCTGAGAATAAAAACAGCTGGAGCTTGTTAAGGTAATTACACAGGGGAAAGGATAATGTACTGGGAACTCCTCAGAAGAATCTGACTTGTGGTGAGGGGAGAGAGATAAAAGCTCATTTAGGAACAACATGAATATGCTACGTAGGTAGCTGTTTATCAGTAAATATCTCCACTGAGATTAAGAAAAGCAGTAGCTTAATAAATTAAGTACTTCCTGGTATGGTTACTGTACTGGTAACTCCCCAAAAGAATCTGGATTGTGGTGAGGGAACAGAGAAAAAAGCTCATTTAGGACCTGCACTTACGAAGGGGGTAGGCAGCTGTATATCAGGGAGTATCGATTCTGAGAATAAAAACAGCTGGAGCTTGTTCAGGTAATTACACATGGGAAAGGATAATGTACTGGGAACTCCTCAGAAGAATCTGATTTGTGGTGAGGGGAGAGAGATAAAAGCTCATTTAGGAACGACATGAACATGCTGCGTAGGTAGCTGTTTATCAGTCAATATCTCCACTGAGATTAAGAAAAGCAGTAGCTTAATAAATTAAGTACTTCCTGGTATGGTTACTGTACTGGTAACTCCCCAAAAGAATCTGGATTGTGGTGAGGGAACAGAGAAAAAAGCTCCTTTAGGACCTGCACTTACGAAGGGGATAGGCAGCTGTATATCAGGGAGTATCGATTCTGAGAATAAAAACAGCTGGAACTTGTTAAGGTAATTACACAGGGGAAAGGATAATGTACTGGGAACTCCTCAGAAGAATCTGATTTGTGGTGAGGGGAGAGAGATAAAAGCTCATTTAGGAACGACATGAACATGCTGCGTAGGTAGCTGTTTATCAGTAAATATCTCCACTGAGATTAAGAAAAGCAGTAGCTTAATAAATTAAGTACTTCCTGGTATGGATACTGTACTGGTAACTCCCCAAAAGAATCTGGATTGTGGTGAGGGAACAGAGAAAAAAGCTCATTTAGGAACGACATGAACATGCTGCGTAGTTAGCTGTTTATCAGTAAATATCTCCACTGAGATTAAGAAAAGCAGTAGCTTAATAAATTAAGTACTTCCTGGTATGGTTACTGTACTGGTAACTCCCCAAAAGAATCTGGATTGTGGTGAGGGAACAGAGAAAAAAGCTCATTTAGGACCTGCACTTACGAAGGGGGTAGGCAGCTGTATATCAGGGAGTATCGATTCTGAGAATAAAAACAGCTGGAACTTGTTAAGGTAATTACACAGGGGAAAGGATAATGTACTGGGTACTCCTCAGAAGAATCTGATTTGTGGTGAGGGGAGAGAGATAAAAGCTCATTTAGGAACGACATGAACATGCTGCGTAGGTAGCTGTTTATCAGTAAATATCTCCACTGAGATTAAGAAAAGCAGTAGCTTAATAAATTAAGTACTTCCTGGTATGGTTACTGTACTGGTAACTCCCCAAAAGAATCTGGATTGTGGTGAGGGAACAAAGAAAAAGCTCATTTAGGACCTGCACTTACGAAGGGGGTAGGCAGCTGTATATCAGGGAGTATCGATTCTGAGAATAAAAACAGCTGGAGCTTGTTAAGGTAATTACACAGGGGAAAGGATAATGTACTGGGAACTCCTCAGAAGAATCTGATTTGTGGTGAGGGGAGAGAGATAAAAGCTCATTTAGGAACGACATGAACATGCTGCGTAGGTAGCTGTTTATCAGTAAATATCTCCACTGAGATTAAGAAAAGCAGTAGCTTAATAAATTAAGTACTTCCTGGTATGGTTACTGTACTGGTAACTCCCCAAAAGAATCTGGATTGTGGTGAGGGAACAGAGAAAAAGCTCATTTAGGACCGGCACTTACGAAGGGGGTAGGCAGCTGTATATCAGGGAGTAAACCTTCTGAGAATAAAAACAGCTGGAGCTTGTTAAGGTAATTACACAGGGGAAAGGATAATGTACTGGGAACTCCTCAGAAGAATCTGATTTGTGGTGAGGGGAGAGAGATAAAAGCTCATTTAGGAACGACATGAACATGCTGCGTAGGTAGCTGTTTATCAGTAAATATCTCCACTGAGATTAAGAAAAGCAGTAGCTTAATAAATTAAGTACTTCCTGGTATGGTTACTGTACTGGTAACTCCCCAAAAGAATCTGGATTGTGGTGAGGGAACAGAGAAAAAAGCTCATTTAGGACCTGCACTTACGAAGGGGGTAGGCAGCTGTATATCAGGGAGTATCGATTCTGAGAATAAAAACACCTGGAGCTTGTTAAGGTAATTACACAGGGGAAAGGATAATGTACTGGGAACTCCTCAGTAGAATCTGATTTGTGGTGAGGGGAGAGAGATAAAAGCTCATTTAGGAACGACATGAACATGCTGCGTAGGTAGCTGTTTATCAGTAAATATCTCCACTGAGATTAAAAAAAGCAGTAGCTTAATAAATTAAGTACTTCCTGGTATGGTTACTGTACTGGTAACTCCCCAAAAGAATCTGGATTGTGGTGAGGGAACAGAGAAAAAAGCTCATTTAGGAACGACATGAACATGTTGCGTAGGTAGCTGTTTATCAGTAAATATCTCCACTAAAATTAAGAAAAGCAGTAGCTTAATAAATTAAGTACTTCCTGGTATGGTTACTGTACTGGTAACTCCCCAAAAGAATCTGGATTGTGGTGAGGGAACAGAGAAAAAAGCTCATTTAGGACCTGCACTTACGAAGGGGGTAGGCAGCTGTATATCAGGGAGTATCGATTATGAGAATAAAAACAGCTGGAGCTTGTTAAGGTAATTACACAGGGGAAAGGATAATGTACTGGGAACTCCTCAGAAGAATCTGATTTGTGGTGAGGGGAGAGAGATAAAAGCTCATTTAGGAAAGACATGACCTTGCTGCGTAGGTAGCTGTTTATCAGTAAATATCTCCACTGAGATTATGAAAAGCAGTAGCTTAATAAATTAAGTACTTCCTGGTATGGTTACTGTACTGGTAACTCCCCAAAAGAATCTGGATTGTGGTGAGGGAACAGAGAAAAAAGCTCATTTAGGACCTGCACTTACGAAGGGGTAGGCAGCTGTATATCAGGGAGTATCGATTCTGAGAATAAAAACAGCTGGAGCTTGTTAAGGTAATTACACATAGGAAAGGATAATGTACTGGGAACTCCTCAGAAGAATCTGATTTGTGGTGAGGGGAGAGAGATAAAAGCTCATTTAGGAACGACATGAACATGCTGCATACGTAGCTGTTTATCAGTATATATCTCCACTGAGATTAAGAAAAGCTGTAGCTTAATAAATTAAGTATTTCCTGGTATGGATACTGTACTGGTAACTCCCCAAAAGAATCTGGATTGTGGTGAGGGAACAGAGAAAAATGCTCATTTAGGAACGAGATGTACATGCTGCGTATGTAGCTGTTTATCAGTAAATATCTCCACTGATATTAAGAAAAGCAGTAGCTTAATAAATTAAGTATTTCTTGGTATGGTTATTGTACTGGTAACGCCCAAAAGAAACTGGATTGTGGTGAGGGAACAGAGAAAAAAGCTCATTTAGGACCTGCACTTACGTAGGGGGTAGGCAGCTGTATATCAGGGAGTAAACCATCTGAGAATAAAAACAGCTGGAGCTTGTTAAGGTAAATACACAGGGGAAAGGATAATGTACTGGGAACTCCTCAGAAGAATCTGATTTGTGGTGAGGGGAGAGAGATAAAAGCTCATTTAGGAACGACATGAACATGCTGCGTAGGTAGCTGTTTATCAGTAAATATCTCCACTGAGATTAAGAAAAGCAGTAGCTTAATAAATTAAGTACTTCCTGGTATGGTTACTGTACTGGTAACTCCCCAAAAGAATCTGGATTGTGGTGAGGGAACAGAGAAAAAAGCTCATTTAGGACCTGCACTTACGAAGGGTTAGGCAGCTGTATATCAGGGAGTATCGAGTCTGAGAATAAAAACAGCTGGAGCTTGTTAAGGTAATTACACAGGGGAAAGGATAATGTACTGGGAACTCCTCAGAAGAATCTGATTTGTGGTGCGGGGAGAGAGATAAAAGCTCATTTAGGAACGACATGAACATGCTGCGTAGGTAGCTGTTTATCAGTAAATATCTCCACTGAGATTAAGAAAAGCAGTAGCTTAATAAATTAAGTACTTCCTGGTATGGTTACTGTCCTGATAACTCCCCAAAAGAATCTGGATTGTGGTGAGGGAACAGAGAAAAAAGCTCATTTTGGAACGACATGAACATGCTGCATACGTAGCTGTTTATCAGTAAATATCTCCACTGAGATTAAGAAAAGCTGTAGCTTAATAAATTAAGTACTTCCTGGTATGGATACTGTAGTGGTAACGCCCAAAAGAATCTGGATTGTGGTGAGGAAACAGAGAAAAAAGCTCATTTAGGAACGACATGAACATGCTGCGTAGGTAGCTGATTATCAGTAAATATCTCCACTGAGATTAAGAAAAGCAGTAGCTTAATAAATTAAGTACTTCCTGGTATGGTTACTGTACTGGTAACTCCCCAAAAGAATCTGGATTGTGGTGAGGGAACAGAGAAAAAAGCTCATTTAGGACCTGCACTTATGAAGGGGTAGGCAGCTGTATATCAGGGAGTAAACCTTCTGAGAATACAAACAGCTGGAGCTTGTTAAGGTAATTACACAGGGGAAAGGATAATGTACTGGGAACTCCTCAGAAGAATCTGATTTGTGGTGAGGGGAGAGAGATAAAAGCTCATTTAGGAACGACATGAACATGCTGCGTAGGTAGCTGTTTATCAGTAAATACATCCACTGAGATTAAGAAAATCAGTAGCTTAATAAATTAAGTACTTCCTGGTATGGTTACTGTACAGGTAACTCCCCAAAAGAATCTGGATTGTGGTGAGGGAACAGAGAAAAAAGCTCATTTAGGAACGACATGAACATGTTGCGTAGGTAGCTGTTTATCAGTAAATATCTCCACTAAAATTAAGAAAAGCAGTAGCTTAATAAATTAAGTACTTCCTGGTATGGTTACTGTACTGGTAACTCCCCAAAAGAATCTGGATTGTGGTGAGGGAACAGAGAAAAAAGCTCATTTAGGACCTGCACTTACCAAGGGGGTAGGCAGCTGTATATCAGGGAGTATCGATTCTGAGAATAAAAACAGCTGGAGCTTGTTAAGGTAATTACACAGGGGAAAGGATAATGTACTGGGAACTCCTCAGAAGAATCTGACTTGTGGTGAGGGGAGAGAGATAAAAGCTCATTTAGGAACAACATGAATATGCTACGTAGGTAGCTGTTTATCAGTAAATATCTCCACTGAGATTAAGAAAAGCAGTAGCTTAATAAATTAAGTACTTCCTGGTATGGTTACTGTACTGGTAACTCCCCAAAAGAATCTGGATTGTGGTGAGGGAACAGAGAAAAAAGCTCATTTAGGACCTGCACTTACGAAGGGGGTAGGCAGCTGTATATCAGGGAGTATCGATTCTGAGAATAAAAACAGCTGGAGCTTGTTCAGGTAATTACACATGGGAAAGGATAATGTACTGGGAACTCCTCAGAAGAATCTGATTTGTGGTGAGGGGAGAGAGATAAAAGCTCATTTAGGAACGACATGAACATGCTGCGTAGGTAGCTGTTTATCAGTCAATATCTCCACTGAGATTAAGAAAAGCAGTAGCTTAATAAATTAAGTACTTCCTGGTATGGTTACTGTACTGGTAACTCCCCAAAAGAATCTGGATTGTGGTGAGGGAACAGAGAAAAAAGCTCCTTTAGGACCTGCACTTACGAAGGGGATAGGCAGCTGTATATCAGGGAGTATCGATTCTGAGAATAAAAACAGCTGGAACTTGTTAAGGTAATTACACAGGGGAAAGGATAATGTACTGGGAACTCCTCAGAAGAATCTGATTTGTGGTGAGGGGAGAGAGATAAAAGCTCATTTAGGAACGACATGAACATGCTGCGTAGGTAGCTGTTTATCAGTAAATATCTCCACTGAGATTAAGAAAAGCAGTAGCTTAATAAATTAAGTACTTCCTGGTATGGATACTGTACTGGTAACTCCCCAAAAGAATCTGGATTGTGGTGAGGGAACAGAGAAAAAAGCTCATTTAGGAACGACATGAACATGCTGCGTAGTTAGCTGTTTATCAGTAAATATCTCCACTGAGATTAAGAAAAGCAGTAGCTTAATAAATTAAGTACTTCCTGGTATGGTTACTGTACTGGTAACTCCCCAAAAGAATCTGGATTGTGGTGAGGGAACAGAGAAAAAAGCTCATTTAGGACCTGCACTTACGAAGGGGGTAGGCAGCTGTATATCAGGGAGTATCGATTCTGAGAATAAAAACAGCTGGAACTTGTTAAGGTAATTACACAGGGGAAAGGATAATGTACTGGGTACTCCTCAGAAGAATCTGATTTGTGGTGAGGGGAGAGAGATAAAAGCTCATTTAGGAACGACATGAACATGCTGCGTAGGTAGCTGTTTATCAGTAAATATCTCCACTGAGATTAAGAAAAGCAGTAGCTTAATAAATTAAGTACTTCCTGGTATGGTTACTGTACTGGTAACTCCCCAAAAGAATCTGGATTGTGGTGAGGGAACAAAGAAAAAGCTCATTTAGGACCTGCACTTACGAAGGGGGTAGGCAGCTGTATATCAGGGAGTATCGATTCTGAGAATAAAAACAGCTGGAGCTTGTTAAGGTAATTACACAGGGGAAAGGATAATGTACTGGGAACTCCTCAGAAGAATCTGATTTGTGGTGAGGGGAGAGAGATAAAAGCTCATTTAGGAACGACATGAACATGCTGCGTAGGTAGCTGTTTATCAGTAAATATCTCCACTGAGATTAAGAAAAGCAGTAGCTTAATAAATTAAGTACTTCCTGGTATGGTTACTGTACTGGTAACTCCCCAAAAGAATCTGGATTGTGGTGAGGGAACAGAGAAAAAAGCTCATTTAGGACCGGCACTTACGAAGGGGGTAGGCAGCTGTATATCAGGGAGTAAACCTTCTGAGAATAAAAACAGCTGGAGCTTGTTAAGGTAATTACACAGGGGAAAGGATAATGTACTGGGAACTCCTCAGAAGAATCTGATTTGTGGTGAGGGGAGAGAGATAAAAGCTCATTTAGGAACGACATGAACATGCTGCGTATGTAGCTGTTTATCAGTAAATATCTCCACTGAGATTAAGAAAAGCAGTAGCTTAATAAATTAAGTACTTCCTGGTATGGTTACTGTACTGGTAACTCCCCAAAAGAATCTGGATTGTGGTGAGGGAACAGAGAAAAAAGCTCATTTAGGACCTGCACTTACGAAGGGGGTAGGCAGCTGTATATCAGGGAGTATCGATTCTGAGAATAAAAACACCTGGAGCTTGTTAAGGTAATTACACAGGGGAAAGGATAATGTACTGGGAACTCCTCAGTAGAATCTGATTTGTGGTGAGGGGAGAGAGATAAAAGCTCATTTAGGAACGACATGAACATGCTGCGTAGGTAGCTGTTTATCAGTAAATATCTCCACTGAGATTAAAAAAAGCAGTAGCTTAATAAATTAAGTACTTCCTGGTATGGTTACTGTACTGGTAACTCCCCAAAAGAATCTGGATTGTGGTGAGGGAACAGAGAAAAAAGCTCATTTAGGAACGACATGAACATGTTGCGTAGGTAGCTGTTTATCAGTAAATATCTCCACTAAAATTAAGAAAAGCAGTAGCTTAATAAATTAAGTACTTCCTGGTATGGTTACTGTACTGGTAACTCCCCAAAAGAATCTGGATTGTGGTGAGGGAACAGAGAAAAAAGCTCATTTAGGACCTGCACTTACGAAGGGGGTAGGCAGCTGTATATCAGGGAGTATCGATTATGAGAATAAAAACAGCTGGAGCTTGTTAAGGTAATTACACAGGGGAAAGGATAATGTACTGGGAACTCCTCAGAAGAATCTGATTTGTGGTGAGGGGAGAGAGATAAAAGCTCATTTAGGAAAGACATGACCTTGCTGCGTAGGTAGCTGTTTATCAGTAAATATCTCCACTGAGATTATGAAAAGCAGTAGCTTAATAAATTAAGTACTTCCTGGTATGGTTACTGTACTGGTAACTCCCCAAAAGAATCTGGATTGTGGTGAGGGAACAGAGAAAAAAGCTCATTTAGGACCTGCACTTACGAAGGGGTAGGCAGCTGTATATCAGGGAGTATCGATTCTGAGAATAAAAACAGCTGGAGCTTGTTAAGGTAATTACACATAGGAAAGGATAATGTACTGGGAACTCCTCAGAAGAATCTGATTTGTGGTGAGGGGAGAGAGATAAAAGCTCATTTAGGAACGACATGAACATGCTGCATACGTAGCTGTTTATCAGTATATATCTCCACTGAGATTAAGAAAAGCTGTAGCTTAATAAATTAAGTATTTCCTGGTATGGATACTGTCCTGGTAACTCCCCAAAAGAATCTGGATTGTGGTGAGGGAACAGAGAAAAATGCTCATTTAGGAACGAGATGTACATGCTGCGTATGTAGCTGTTTATCAGTAAATATCTCCACTGATATTAAGAAAAGCAGTAGCTTAATAAATTAAGTATTTCTTGGTATGGTTATTGTACTGGTAACGCCCAAAAGAAACTGGATTGTGGTGAGGGAACAGAGAAAAAAGCTCATTTAGGACCTGCACTTACGTAGGGGGTAGGCAGCTGTATATCAGGGAGTAAACCATCTGAGAATAAAAACAGCTGGAGCTTGTTAAGGTAAATACACAGGGGAAAGGATAATGTACTGGGAACTCCTCAGAAGAATCTGATTTGTGGTGAGGGGAGAGAGATAAAAGCTCATTTAGGAACGACATGAACATGCTGCGTAGGTAGCTGTTTATCAGTAAATATCTCCACTGAGATTAAGAAAAGCAGTAGCTTAATAAATTAAGTACTTCCTGGTATGGTTACTGTACTGGTAACTCCCCAAAAGAATCTGGATTGTGGTGAGGGAACAGAGAAAAAAGCTCATTTAGGACCTGCACTTACGAAGGGTTAGGCAGCTGTATATCAGGGAGTATCGAGTCTGAGAATAAAAACAGCTGGAGCTTGTTAAGGTAATTACACAGGGGAAAGGATAATGTACTGGGAACTCCTCAGAAGAATCTGATTTGTGGTGCGGGGAGAGAGATAAAAGCTCATTTAGGAACGACATGAACATGCTGCGTAGGTAGCTGTTTATCAGTAAATATCTCCACTGAGATTAAGAAAAGCAGTAGCTTAATAAATTAAGTACTTCCTGGTATGGTTACTGTCCTGATAACTCCCCAAAAGAATCTGGATTGTGGTGAGGGAACAGAGAAAAAAGCTCATTTTGGAACGACATGAACATGCTGCATACGTAGCTGTTTATCAGTAAATATCTCCACTGAGATTAAGAAAAGCTGTAGCTTAATAAATTAAGTACTTCCTGGTATGGATACTGTAGTGGTAACGCCCAAAAGAATCTGGATTGTGGTGAGGAAACAGAGAAAAAAGCTCATTTAGGAACGACATGAACATGCTGCGTAGGTAGCTGATTATCAGTAAATATCTCCACTGAGATTAAGAAAAGCAGTAGCTTAATAAATTAAGTACTTCCTGGTATGGTTACTGTACTGGTAACTCCCCAAAAGAATCTGGATTGTGGTGAGGGAACAGAGAAAAAAGCTCATTTAGGACCTGCACTTATGAAGGGGTAGGCAGCTGTATATCAGGGAGTAAACCTTCTGAGAATACAAACAGCTGGAGCTTGTTAAGGTAATTACACAGGGGAAAGGATAATGTACTGGGAACTCCTCAGAAGAATCTGATTTGTGGTGAGGGGAGAGAGATAAAAGCTCATTTAGGAACGACATGAACATGCTGCGTAGGTAGCTGTTTATCAGTAAATACATCCACTGAGATTAAGAAAATCAGTAGCTTAATAAATTAAGTACTTCCTGGTATGGTTACTGTACAGGTAACTCCCCAAAAGAATCTGGATTGTGGTGAGGGAACAGAGAAAAAAGCTCATTTAGGAACGACATGAACATGTTGCGTAGGTAGCTGTTTATCAGTAAATATCTCCACTAAAATTAAGAAAAGCAGTAGCTTAATAAATTAAGTACTTCCTGGTATGGTTACTGTACTGGTAACTCCCCAAAAGAATCTGGATTGTGGTGAGGGAACAGAGAAAAAAGCTCATTTAGGACGACATACAGGGGGTAGGCAGCTGTTTATCAGGGAGTATATCTCCACTGAGAATTAAGAAAAGCAGTAGCTTAATGTTAAGTATTCCTGGTATGGATACTGTACTGGTAACTCCCAAAAGAATCTGGATTGTGGTGAGGGGAGAGAGATAAAAGCTCATTTAGGAACAACATGAATATGCTACGTAGGTAGCTGTTTATCAGTAAATATCTCCACTGAGATTAAGAAAAGCAGTAGCTTAATAAATTAAGTACTTCCTGGTATGGTTACTGTACTGGTAACTCCCCAAAAGAATCTGGATTGTGGTGAGGGAACAGAGAAAAAAGCTCATTTAGGACCTGCACTTACGAAGGGGGTAGGCAGCTGTATATCAGGGAGTATCGATTCTGAGAATAAAAACAGCTGGAGCTTGTTAAGGTAATTACACATGGGAAAGGATAATGTACTGGGAACTCCTCAGAAGAATCTGATTTGTGGTGAGGGGAGAGAGATAAAAGCTCATTTAGGAACGACATGAACATGCTGCGTAGGTAGCTGTTTATCAGTCAATATCTCCACTGAGATTAAGAAAAGCAGTAGCTTAATAAATTAAGTACTTCCTGGTATGGTTACTGTACTGGTAACTCCCCAAAAGAATCTGGATTGTGGTGAGGGAACAGAGAAAAAAGCTCCTTTAGGACCTGCACTTACGAAGGGGATAGGCAGCTGTATATCAGGGAGTATCGATTCTGAGAATAAAAACAGCTGGAACTTGTTAAGGTAATTACACAGGGGAAAGGATAATGTACTGGGAACTCCTCAGAAGAATCTGATTGTGGTGAGGGGAGAGAGATAAAAGCTCATTTAGGAACGACATGAACATGCTGCGTAGGTAGCTGTTTATCAGTAAATATCTCCACTGAGATTAAGAAAAGCAGTAGCTTAATAAATTAAGTACTTCCTGGTATGGATACTGTACTGGTAACTCCCCAAAAGAATCTGGATTGTGGTGAGGGAACAGAGAAAAAAGCTCATTTAGGAACGACATGAACATGCTGCGTAGTTAGCTGTTTATCAGTAAATATCTCCACTGAGATTAAGAAAAGCAGTAGCTTAATAAATTAAGTACTTCCTGGTATGGTTACTGTACTGGTAACTCCCCAAAAGAATCTGGATTGTGGTGAGGGAACAGAGAAAAAAGCTCATTTAGGACCTGCACTTACGAAGGGGGTAGGCAGCTGTATATCAGGGAGTATCGATTCTGAGAATAAAAACAGCTGGAACTTGTTAAGGTAATTACACAGGGGAAAGGATAATGTACTGGGTACTCCTCAGAAGAATCTGATTTGTGGTGAGGGGAGAGAGATAAAAGCTCATTTAGGAACGACATGAACATGCTGCGTAGGTAGCTGTTTATCAGTAAATATCTCCACTGAGATTAAGAAAAGCAGTAGCTTAATAAATTAAGTACTTCCTGGTATGGTTACTGTACTGGTAACTCCCCAAAAGAATCTGGATTGTGGTGAGGGAACAAAGAAAAAGCTCATTTAGGACCTGCACTTACGAAGGGGGTAGGCAGCTGTATATCAGGGAGTATCGATTCTGAGAATAAAAACAGCTGGAGCTTGTTAAGGTAATTACACAGGGGAAAGGATAATGTACTGGGAACTCCTCAGAAGAATCTGATTTGTGGTGAGGGGAGAGAGATAAAAGCTCATTTAGGAACGACATGAACATGCTGCGTAGGTAGCTGTTTATCAGTAAATATCTCCACTGAGATTAAGAAAAGCAGTAGCTTAATAAATTAAGTACTTCCTGGTATGGTTACTGTACTGGTAACTCCCCAAAAGAATCTGGATTGTGGTGAGGGAACAGAGAAAAAAGCTCATTTAGGACCGGCACTTACGAAGGGGGTAGGCAGCTGTATATCAGGGAGTAAACCTTCTGAGAATAAAAAACAGCTGGAGCTTGTTAAGGTAATTACACAGGGGAAAGGATAATGTACTGGAACTCCTCAGAAGAATCTGATTTGTGGTGAGGGGAGAGAGATAAAAGCTCATTTAGGAACGACATGAACATGCTGCGTATGTAGCTGTTTATCAGTAAATATCTCCACTGAGATTAAGAAAAGCAGTAGCTTAATAAATTAAGTACTTCCTGGTATGGTTACTGTACTGGTAACTCCCAAAAGAATCTGGATTGTGGTGAGGGAACAGAGAAAAAAGCTCATTTAGGACCTGCACTTACGAAGGGGGTAGGCAGCTGTATATCAGGGAGTATCGATTCTGAGAATAAAAACACCTGGAGCTTGTTAAGGTAATTACACAGGGGAAAGGATAATGTACTGGGAACTCCTCAGTAGAATCTGATTTGTGGTGAGGGGAGAGAGATAAAAGCTCATTTAGGAACGACATGAACATGCTGCGTAGGTAGCTGTTTATCAGTAAATATCTCCACTGAGATTAAAAAACAGCAGTAGCTTAATAAATTAAGTACTTCCTGGTATGGTTACTGTACTGGTAACTCCCCAAAAGAATCTGGATTGTGGTGAGGGAACAGAGAAAAAAGCTCATTTAGGAACGACATGAACATGTTGCGTAGGTAGCTGTTTATCAGTAAATATCTCCACTAAAATTAAGAAAAGCAGTAGCTTAATAAATTAAGTACTTCCTGGTATGGTTACTGTACTGGTAACTCCCCAAAAGAATCTGGATTGTGGTGAGGGAACAGAGAAAAAAGCTCATTTAGGACCTGCACTTACGAAGGGGGTAGGCAGCTGTATATCAGGGAGTATCGATTATGAGAATAAAAACAGCTGGAGCTTGTTAAGGTAATTACACAGGGGAAAGGATAATGTACTGGGAACTCCTCAGAAGAATCTGATTTGTGGTGAGGGGAGAGAGATAAAAGCTCATTTAGGAAAGACATGACCTTGCTGCGTAGGTAGCTGTTTATCAGTAAATATCTCCACTGAGATTATGAAAAGCAGTAGCTTAATAAATTAAGTACTTCCTGGTATGGTTACTGTACTGGTAACTCCCCAAAAGAATCTGGATTGTGGTGAGGGAACAGAGAAAAAAGCTCATTTAGGACCTGCACTTACGAAGGGGTAGGCAGCTGTATATCAGGGAGTATCGATTCTGAGAATAAAAACAGCTGGAGCTTGTTAAGGTAATTACACATAGGAAAGGATAATGTACTGGGAACTCCTCAGAAGAATCTGATTTGTGGTGAGGGGAGAGAGATAAAAGCTCATTTAGGAACGACATGAACATGCTGCATACGTAGCTGTTTATCAGTATATATCTCCACTGAGATTAAGAAAAGCTGTAGCTTAATAAATTAAGTATTTCCTGGTATGGATACTGTCCTGGTAACTCCCCAAAAGAATCTGGATTGTGGTGAGGGAACAGAGAAAAATGCTCATTTAGGAACGAGATGTACATGCTGCGTATGTAGCTGTTTATCAGTAAATATCTCCACTGATATTAAGAAAAGCAGTAGCTTAATAAATTAAGTATTTCTTGGTATGGTTATTGTACTGGTAACGCCCAAAAGAAACTGGATTGTGGTGAGGGAACAGAGAAAAAAGCTCATTTAGGACCTGCACTTACGTAGGGGGTAGGCAGCTGTATATCAGGGAGTAAACCATCTGAGAATAAAAACAGCTGGAGCTTGTTAAGGTAAATACACAGGGGAAAGGATAATGTACTGGGAACTCCTCAGAAGAATCTGATTTGTGGTGAGGGGAGAGAGATAAAAGCTCATTTAGGAACGACATGAACATGCTGCGTAGGTAGCTGTTTATCAGTAAATATCTCCACTGAGATTAAGAAAAGCAGTAGCTTAATAAATTAAGTACTTCCTGGTATGGTTACTGTACTGGTAACTCCCCAAAAGAATCTGGATTGTGGTGAGGGAACAGAGAAAAAAGCTCATTTAGGAACTGCACTTAGAAGGGTTAGGCAGCTGTATATCAGGGAGTATCGAGTCTGAGAATAAAAACAGCTGGAGCTTGTTAAGGTAATTACACAGGGGAAAGGATAATGTACTGGGAACTCCTCAGAAGAATCTGATTTGTGGTGCGGGGAGAGAGATAAAAGCTCATTTAGGAACGACATGAACATGCTGCGTAGGTAGCTGTTTATCAGTAAATATCTCCACTGAGATTAAGAAAAGCAGTAGCTTAATAAATTAAGTACTTCCTGGTATGGTTACTGTCCTGATAACTCCCCAAAAGAATCTGGATTGTGGTGAGGGAACAGAGAAAAAAGCTCATTTTGGAACGACATGAACATGCTGCATACGTAGCTGTTTATCAGTAAATATCTCCACTGAGATTAAGAAAAGCTGTAGCTTAATAAATTAAGTACTTCCTGGTATGGATACTGTAGTGGTAACGCCCAAAAGAATCTGGATTGTGGTGAGGAAACAGAGAAAAAAGCTCATTTAGGAACGAATGAACATGCTGCGTAGGTAGCTGATTATCAGTAAATATCTCCACTGAGATTAAGAAAAGCAGTAGCTTAATAAATTAAGTACTTCCTGGTATGGTTACTGTACTGGTAACTCCCCAAAAGAATCTGGATTGTGGTGAGGGAACAGAGAAAAAAGCTCATTTAGGACCTGACTTATGAAGGGGGTAGGCAGCTGTATATCAGGGAGTAAACCTTCTGAGAATACAAACAGCTGGAGCTTGTTAAGGTAATTACACAGGGGAAAGGATAATGTACTGGGAACTCCTCAGAAGAATCTGATTTGTGGTGAGGGGAGAGAGATAAAAGCTCATTTAGGAACGACATGAACATGCTGCGTAGGTAGCTGTTTATCAGTAAATACATCCACTGAGATTAAGAAAATCAGTAGCTTAATAAATTAAGTACTTCCTGGTATGGTTACTGTACTGGTAACTCCCCAAAAGAATCTGGATTGTGGTGAGGGAACAGAGAAAAAAGCTCATTTAGGACCTGCACTTACGAAGGGGGTAGGCAGCTTTATATCAGTGAGTAAACATTCTGAGAATAAAACAGCTGGAGCTTCTTTAAGGTAATTACACAGGGGAAATGATAATGTACTGGGAACTCCTCAGAAGAATCTGATTTGTGGTGAGGGGAGAGAGATAAAAGCTCATTTAGGAACGACATGAACATGCTGCATAGGTAGCTGTTTATCAGTATATATCTCCACTGAGATTAAGAAAAGCAGTAGCTTAATAAATTAAGTATTTCCTGGTATGGATACTGTACTGGTAACTCCCCAAAAGAATCTGGATTGTGGTGAGGGAACAGAGAAAAAAGCTCATTTAGGAACGAGATGTACATGCTGCGTAGGTAGCTGTTTATCATTAAATATCTCCACTGAGATTAAGAAAAGCAGTAGCTTAATAAATTAAGTACTTCTTGGTATGGTTACTGTACTGGTAACGCCCAAAAGAATCTGGATTGTGGTGAGGGAACAGAGAAAAAAGCTCAGTTAGGACCTGCACTTACGAAGGGCGTAGGCAGCTGTATATCAGGGAGTAAACCTTCTGAGAATAAAAACAGCTGGAGCTTGTTAAGGTAAATACACAGGGGAAAGGATAATGTACGGGGAACTCCTCAGAAGAATCTGATTTGTGGTGAGGGGAGAGAGATAAAAGCTCATTTAGGAACGACATAAACATGCTGCGTAGGTAGCTGTTTATCAGTAAATATCTCCACTGATATTAAAAAAGCAGTAGCTTAATAAATTAAGTACTTCCTGGTATGGTTACTGTACTGGTAACTCCCCAAAAGAATCTGGATTGTGGTGAGGGAACAGAGAAAAAAGCTCATTTAGGAACGACATGAACATGTTGCGTAGGTAGCTGTTTATCAGTAAATATCTCCACTAAAATTAAGAAAAGCAGTAGCTTAATAAATTAAGTACTTCCTGGTATGGTTACTGTACTGGTAACTCCCCAAAAGAATCTGGATTGTGGTGAGGGAACAGAGAAAAAAGCTCATTTAGGACCTGCACTTACGAAGGGGGTAGGCAGCTGTATATCAGGGAGTATCGATTACTGAGAATAAAAACAGCTGGAGCTTGTTAAGGTAAATACACAGGGGAAAGGATAATGTACTGGGAACTCCTCAGAAGAATCTGATTTGTGGTGAGGGGAGAGAGATAAAAGCTCATTTAGGAACGACATGAACATGCTGCGTAGGTAGCTGTTTATCAGTAAATATCTCCACTGAGATTAAGAAAAGCAGTAGCTTAATAAATTAAGTACTTCCTGGTATGGTTACTGTACTGGTAACTCCCCAAAAGAATCTGGATTGTGGTGAGGGAACAGAGAAAAAAGCTCATTTAGGACCTGCACTTACGAAGGGGTAGGCAGCTGTATATCAGGGAGTATCGATTCTGAGAATAAAAACAGCTGGAGCTTGTTAAGGTAATTACACAGGGGAAAGGATAATGTACTGGGAACTCCTCAGAAGAATCTGATTTGTGGTGACGGGAGAGAGATAAAAGCTCATTTAGGAACGACATGAACATGCTGCGTAGGTAGCTGTTTATCAGTAAATATCTCCACTGAGATTAAGAAAAGCAGTAGCTTAATAAATTAAGTACTTCCTGGTATGGTTACTGTACTGGTAACTCCCCAAAAGAATCTGGATTGTGGTGAGGGAACAGATCAAAAAGCTCATTTAGGACTGCACTTACGAAGGGGGTAGGCAGCTGTATACAGGGAGTATCGATTCTGAGAATAAAAACAGCTGGAGCTTGTTAAGGTAATTACACATGGGAAAGGATAATGTACTGGGAACTCCTCAGAAGAATCTGATTTGTGGTGAGGGGAGAGAGATAAAAGCTCATTTAGGAACGACATGAACATGCTGCATAGGTAGCTGTTTATCAGTATATATCTCCACTGAGATTAAGAAAAGCTGTAGCTTAATAAATTAAGTATTCCTGGTATGGATACTGTACTGGTAACTCCCCAAAAGAATCTGGATTGTGGTGAGGGAACAGAGAAAAAGCTCATTTAGGAACGAGATGTACATGCTGCGTAGGTAGCTGTTTATCAGTAAATATCTCCACTGAATTAAGAAAAGCAGTAGCTTAATAAATTAAGTATTCTGGTATGGTTATTGTACTGGTAACCCCAAAAGAATCTGGATTGTGGTGAGGGAACAGAGAAAAAAGCTCATTTAGGACCTGCACTTACGTAGGGGGTAGGCAGCTGTATATCAGGGAGTAAACCTTCTGAGAATAAAAACAGCAGGAGCTTGTTAAGGTAAATACACAAGGGAAAGGATAATGTACTGGGAACTCCTCAGAAGAATCTGATTTGTGGTGAGGGGAGAGAGATAAAAGCTCATTTAGGAACGACATGAACATGCTGCGTAGGTAGCTGTTTATCAGTAAATATCTCCACTGAGATTAAAAAAAGCAGTAGCTTAATAAATTAAGTACTTCCTGGTATGGTTACTGTACTGGTAACTCCCGAAAAGAATCTGGATTGTGGTGAGGGAACAGAGAAAAAAGCTCATTAGGAACCTGCATTTACGAAGGGGGTAGGCAGCTGTATATCAGGGAGTAAACCTTCTGAGAATAAAAACAGCTGGAGCTTGTTAAGGTAATTACACAGGGGAAAGGATAACGTACTGGAAACTCCTCAGAAGAATCTGATTTGTGGTGAGGGAGAGAGATAAAAGCTCATTTAGGAACGACATGAACATGCTGCGTAGGTAGCTGTTTATCAGTAAATATCTCCACTGAGATTAAGAAAAGCAGTAGCTTAATAAATTAAGTACTTCCTGGTATGGTTACTGTACTGGTAACTCCCCAAAAGAATCTGGATTGTGGTGAGGGAACAGAGAAAAAAGCTCATTTAGGACCTGCACTTACGAAGGGGGTAGGCAGCTGTATATCATGGAGTAAATCTTCCGAGAATAAAAACAGCTGGAGCTTCTTAAGGTAATACACAGTGGAAAGGTTAATGTACTGGGAACTCCTCAGAAGAATCTGATTTGTGGTGAGGGGAGAGAGATAAAAGCTCATTTAGGAACGACATGAACATGCTGCGTAGGTAGCTGTTTATCAGTAAATATCTCCATGAGATTAGAAAAGCAGTAGCTTAATAAATTAAGTACTTCCTGGTATGGTTACTGTACTGGTAACTCCCCAAAAGAATCTGGATTGTGGTGAGGGAACAGAGAAAAAAGCTCATTTAGGACCTGCACTTACGAAGGGTAGGCAGCTGTATATCAGGGAGTATCGATTCTGAGAATAAAAACAGCTGGAGCTTGTTAAGGTAATTACACAGGGGAAAGGATAATGTACTGGGAACTCCTCAGAAGAATCTGATTTGTGGTGCGGGGAGAGAGATAAAAGCTCATTTAGGAACGACATGAACATGCTGCGTAGGTAGCTGTTTATCAGTAATATCTCCACTGAGATTAAGAAAAGCAGTAGCTTAATAAATTAAGTATTTCCTGGTATGGATACTGTCCTGGTAACTCCCCAAAAGAATCTGGATTGTGGTGAGGGAACAGAGAAAAAAGCTCATTTAGGAACGACATGAACATGCTGCGTACGTAGCTGTTTATCAGTAAATATCTCCACTGAGATTAAGAAAGCTGTAGCTTAATAAATTAAGTACTTCCTGGTATGGATACTGTACTGGTAACGCCCAAAAGAATCTGGATTGTGGTGAGGAACAGAGAAAAAAGCTCATTTAGGACCTGCACTTATGAAGGGGGTAGGCAGCTGTATATCAGGGAGTAAACCTTCTGAGAATAAAAACAGCTGGAGCTTGTTAAGGTAATTACACAGGGGAAAGGATAATGTACTGGGAACTCCTCAGAAGAATCTGATTTGTGGTGAGGGGAGAGAGATAAAAGCTCATTTAGGAACGACATGAACATGCTGCGTAGGTAGCTGTTTATCAGTAAATATCTCCACTGAGATTAAGAAAAGCAGTAGCTTAATAAATTAAGTACTTCCTGGTATGGTTACTGTACTGGTAACTCCCCAAAAGAATCTGGATTGTGGTGAGGGAACAGAGAAAAAAGCTCATTTAGGACCTGCACTTACGAAGGGTAGGCAGCTGTATATCAGGGAGTAAATTCTGAGAATAAAACAGCTGGAGCTTGTTAAGGTAATTACACAGGGGAAAGGATAATGTACTGGGAACTCCTCAGAAGAATCTGATTTGTGGTGAGGGGAGAGAGATAAAAGCTCATTTAGGAACGACATGAACATGCTGCGTAGGTAGCTGTTTATCAGTAAATACATCCACTGAGATTAAGAAAACAGTAGCTTAATAAATTAAGTACTTCCTGGTATGGTTACTGTACTGGTAACTCCCCAAAAGAATCTGGATTGTGGTGAGGGAACAGAGAAAAAAGCTCATTTAGGACTGACTTACGAAGGGGGTAGGTAGCTGTTTATCAGCGAGTAAACATTCTGAGAATAAAACAGCTGGAGCTTAATAAATTAAGTACTTCCTGGTATGGATACTGTACTGGGTAACTCCCAAAAGAATCTGGATTGTGGTGACGGGAGAGAGATAAAAGCTCATTTAGGAACGACATGAACATGCTGCATACGTAGCTGTTTATCAGTATATATCTC
>NW_025962065.1:0-37079 GCF_023159225.1 Perognathus longimembris pacificus | reverse complement strand
TCAGAAAGAAAACGTCCAATTTATATAAATAAATATGTGATGACTACAATCAGAAAGCTTTTATTTCCAATAACTCTTCATCGTGAACTATTTTCTTTGAGGGAATTAGGTTTTTATTGCAAGTCGCCTGATATGTTTTCTTCACAAATACTAAGTCAAAAATAAACAATTATATTTCTGTTGGCTCACATTAAATCAATGCAGGTTTTCCTCGATATGTTATTGTCAGTGCCAAGAGCCGTTGTTAACATCAAGGAAATACATGCATGCTTTGTAATATGTTAAAACTCATGCTGGTGTTTTCACAAGTGAAACTATTAATAGAAAAAATTTACTTTCAATGTTCATATTATTCCTGTAGTGTAATCAAACATTATGATGTTATATCTTACAGCCATTTCATAGGGAACTATATGCTTCCAACAAAAATGATGCAACCTAAACAAACCTTTCTCTTATTTTAGTAAGTTTGCATTATTCAGAGTTGAGAGAAAAATCTAATTGGACTTCCATCTTTATCTGCTATCTTCAATTTCATTGTAACACAATAAAAATAATTTCTATGTCCAGCCAAAAGCTTCTATATATTCACTGACTGAAGCATCCATGTTTACCCCACACCCAGAGGCCAGAAATTCGGATGAGATGAACTCGTTTGTTTTGGTCATTCTGAAGGGCATCCAAATTAGGAGAATAACAGGGAAATACAGGGAATTTATAAATTGATTATATCAAGCAGTCTAAAGGAATAACAACTTCTTTGAAGGGAGAAATGATTAACCTTTTACGCTCTCATGCAAAATGTTTTCCTATTTCTTTAGAAAGAGTTTTTCAGCTTCTATTTGGAAATAAAAATCACACTGCGTCAGATATCCAGGTAGCCCACATTCTTTCTTAATATGGTTTTCCATACTGAAATATTAGCCCCGGAAAGTTCTACTTTTGAGGGGGGTCTTTGTGATTATGTTTCCCTAGATGTGTTGGTACACACCAATCCTTGAATTTTGACCATTGGAATAGAAAATTGTGACTTTTCTGGCATGGTTGAAGTCACACTAGTTGATCTTAATTTGAATCTTCCAGGTGTTTCAGCATGTTACACTTTTATCATCATCTCTCTCATCACTTCATAGTTAATAAGTCTTCCACCAATCCAACCTACTTTGTAATATTCAAATTTATAAAACTGCCACGGAATTGGTCACTTCTCTTCAAGTCTCTTGTTACAATAGCTGCAAAATAAATTCATTGTGTTTAATAGCCATGTGAAACTAGTGGATGCAGATATTCGACATCCCATATCCCAGAAACGATTACCACACTTCCAATCCTTGAAGACAGGAGAAATTTTTTCCAAGGTATTCATCCTACTTCCATGAATTTTCCAAAACACAACAGAAATCTCAATTTCCCCAGTAGCGTTCCAAGAGATCTATCATTGCTCAGAATGAATATCCAGCCATAATCCAATGAAGAATCATAGATTTATTCCAGTGATGACACAGTATTTGAAGCAATTAACAAAAAAAATTAAAAAACACTTTCTATTCATTGCATTTTGAAATAATGCTTTGAACCAATGAATAAGGCACCAGAATAACTTGGGCTGAGAACAGAGGGGAAAATGGAGGCATAAAAAGGAAGAGTTTAGATATCAGTTCTAATTTGTCCATTTTGCATTCTGGCCAAACTTTACTCTATACTAAACTCATAGTTTTACATCAATTTCTGCATTATAAATACTCCACAATGAACGATATATATGTATATATATATATATATTTATATATAAATATAAATATATATATATATATATACATATATATACATCTTACAAATATGTAGTATACATATATTATATGATAGATTATGTACATATATATATTAGTAACACAATAATTTCAAGTCAAGTGTATTTTAGTATATTCATTGGGATTTATCCCCTAGAATCATTATGTTACCTGGGAATTGAAGTGAATTATCTAAAACATTACAAAATTTAGATGAAAATCATTTCCCATTCTGGACATGCATTTATTAAGGCAAAGAATATAGGATGAAATTTCTAAGGATAAGAAAGTTGAAAAACTCTATGTAATATGGAAATAGAGACAGTTCTCTTTTGTAATTTAAAGCATTTCAAATGTTTTAGAAAATATTCCACAGTGTGTTTCAGGTATAGAAAATCATCTGTGAAACAGGTTTACCCAAGGACGTCACCCAATATGAATGTGTTTCTCTCAGTGACTATCTCTCATTTTCTCCTAGAATAATGGAATTATGACACAACGAATGGTGATGGATTACCACATTATCAAAATGGATATTTAGAGAAAAATTTGTTACTGCATTTTGGAATGATTAAGTCAATGTTTCTGTTTTAAACCTTATGGAGTATTCACCTAGAAAGCCAAAATTATAGCAATCCAATTTTCATTTCTCCTTGTTCTCATACTTCTATTGAGAAATGATTCCCCAGGATTTTGTGTTTTATTAAGACAGTAAAATCATCAAAGAATTTTGGGAAATATTTACATACTTCATAAATTTGAACTCACGTTGTTACCAAAGCGAACAAAATGCCTCTTTGGGATAGCCAAAAATGTAATGTTTCTTGTACAATGATTTCCATTTAATATTTTAAGTACTATACTCAATAATGAAATGATATATTACATATATAAAACATTAAAGCTTTTTTCATAATTATGGTATCCATAGTGAAATTCTAGGTCTTCATGAGGAAGTAAAACAGAGGAGAGTAACCAAAGAATAACTGCTTTATGTGATAAAGGTAGTCCTACTGCAAACTCAGTAATCATATATTAGGTTGTGATGACTACAATTTCAGGTGTTGTTTTAAGGAACTCACCTAACAATTATCAGTATAATGCATTTGGAAACATCACAGCAACTGCTCTAAAAAGGGTAACCTCTTCTTAAAAGAAATGAAATCAGACTTTGCTGCACAAGCATATGGAAAACACAAACGTGTTACTAACAATATTATTACTACTTGCTCAAATATAACTACTAAATAATGTAGAGGAAGATTTTGGCGACATACCTTTCTGGGAACTATCTTGGAAAATGATCTCATATTTTATTTCGTAAAAGTAGGAGTGTTGAACTGGGGAATGTATATTGTATTAACGCAGCTTGGATGAAACCTGATTGACTTAAAGCACCAAATGTTTGCTAGTTGCCAGGATTAAAGCATAAAGTTTGAAATTCAGCATTTCAAATACTGGCAAGAATTCTAATGCAAGGTCTTATTTGACTGGTTCAGGTTTACTTTCAACTATTCTTTTTATTCATGCCTATGTTAATACGATATTCATCAATATAAACACATTGAGATTTCCTTCTCTTTATTACTGATATTGTCCTTTAAATAAATGTTTTAACAGTGTGTTTTATATTGAATGATTCTACAGCTTATTTCGTTTTTTCACTCTTCCAAACAACATGCCTTTCACGAATTTAATTATTTATTTTTGCATATACGCATCCAAACATCCATACTACATTTAGGTACACACACACACACACACACACACGTACATGTGTATGTACACATATATATGTACCTGTATACAGAGAGATATATAAATAGTGATATACATACATATATATTCACATTCCTATCTAAATGTAATCAATGGGTCCATATGATATAATGTATGCAGATGTACATATATCAATATATATTATGATTTTTCACTTGTGCCCCTCATCTTGACTATGTTAGTTGGAATTATTACTACTCCCTATATTTTTATTGTTTATTTATCCAACATCAATTTCATTAATTTATGGAATCCTTCCAAGTATAATCCAGTAAATGAACAATTAATTCTCATTCTAGAACTGAAAAATTTACTTCTGTGGTGATGCAAAAGAATGAAACGTAGCACGCGATTATTCAGATAAGTAATTGAAAATTCCTTTCCATTGTTTAGCTAAATGTCTTTTGCATGGTACTAGTTGCATTTCCCAAGTGTTTCTGAGATGTAAATGATCACCTATAAGTTTAAATATAAAATGGAAACCAACTCACAGATTTCTTTTAAATTAATCTTAGGCTTAGTAAGAAATTTGTTTTCACGAATTTCATGTTGAAATTCTTTCTGTCTTTCAAGAGTACATATTCAGAATTTTACTCACTGAGAAAATGTTGATTTTGTCAGTATTCGCATATGCATTTTCTGTTTCATTAGCCTGATAAACTGAAAATGAAAACCTTTCATCATCTGGAACCAGTTTGTCTGAAACATGAAGGAAGTGTAGTAAAGAATACTTCCTAAATTACTTGAGAGCATTCTATACTGATGTGCTGTGTATTCTTTTAAACATCTTCCAAAACAGGGATCTCAATTAATACAATGGATTCTTGAATGTATTGTGAGTAACCTCTGAATCAGTGCTCTTGCCTTTAATTATCAAGTTTCACATTTTTTTGTCACATTTATCAAACTGGAAGGACTATTATCCAATTCACAGAATAATAAAAATTATATAATTACTAAAGAAAAGAAGACATTTGAGACTCTCTTAATTAAATAAAACCCAGCTTAATTTCTTGCAATTGGAGAAAAAAACAAACACCATTTCCTAGGTACAGAGAGGTTCTGATTTGTTTCCAGTAGACACAAGAATGAAGAACATGCTGTTCAGATTTTTTTCCCTTGTACCTCTGTATTCAATGATGTCCTCACTTTGATGATAATGATACTTTATTGTCCACCCTTCGACACATTTCCTTGAATATTTGCAGAGAATATTTTTAAGTAATCAGAGTGTGTGGAGACTTAGAAATAAATGTCTTTTGTGATTGCAGATAAGAGTACACGTGTGCAAGAGGAATTTTAGTTTTCAGTGATCATTATAAATTTCATATTGCATTCAGTTAATCTTTGCAGATACACTATCCATTGCATATTACAATAGGCTATATACTTGGTTATCCACTTTCCCAAAGAACAGCCAGTATTTTTACAGATTGAAGTTCTAAACGATTCTGAAAATTTCAGTTTTGTTCTTTTAGACAAACACTAATTGCATCGTGAATTCAATTTATATAGAAATATACCTCCATAAAATAATTGTCTCCTTCGTTGGCCTAATTTCATAAAGAACTTTGGATGAGGACTCATGCTTCACTGTAATCTGTTTCAATGTTACAAGTGTAATGTTCAAATTGATATTTCATGAAGTTAAAAATGCTTTTCCTCATATGTACGTGATTAGGGTACAGGATGGAAGACATAATACTGGCAGTTGTGTAGTGGAAGTCATCACAGGTTCAAGCGGCAGGTGAGGAGATATCAGGGAGATTACCATCAATGGGAAAAAGATCACGTGAATGTAAGTACAAATGTCTCCAGTGCAAGATATCATAATAGCAGGTAGTCAGATGTGGTATTCCAATTTCAATCCAGAAGTATGATAGGATTTAAGAGATTTACAAAATGGCTAATGTACTCAGATCATGAACTGAACATGACATAAATTATTCATATCCCAATAATGCCAAATAGAGACAACAAGCCCGGTCCCTTCCTTTTGAAAACACCTTTATGGAAAACTGTGGATTTTAGTCTCTTTGCAGAATTTGCTTTCCTTGTTGAGATTGGGGGAATTCTCTTTGCCTCTTTTCTTTTTCAGTACGTAGGTGACTATATACTTTGTTCCGATTAGAGATTTTCAAAACTATCCAACAAAACCACACATATTCTAATTCCTCAGTCCCATGTGGCTTTTTTCAGATATTCTTTTGGAATAAGCATAGAACTAATGTAATACCTCAGTTCCACAGAGTTAAGGAAGAAAATCACCTCTAGTCAGCTGGACTTGTAAAACCCCTCATGTCCTTACCATTGTACTATGAAGCATTCACTTTTATACCGTTTTCTTTTGGTTCATACAGGGCACATTTGGAAAAAAGTAACTACAACCAATTAATACTTATTTCAATATACGATGGTAAATCCCAACATTCGGAAAGGTACTGTTCTGTATCTCACAAATTTTTTAATACATTTGAAATGAAACCACCTGGAGTTTTAAATTTTCTTTGAAGAAAATCGAGGTGATTCCTGAAGAATGTCACTTACCAGCTAACTCTGATGCATGTGATTAGATATATGTGGTACGTGGTCTAGGAAATTTTAATTAATTTGTAAATTTTCATGCTTTATTATGTAGCTCAAACAGTTCTGAATGAATCTGCCAAAATTCTCCATATTAGACAAGTCTCACCTGAAAAATATGTGACAGGAAATGTGACATCAATTAAATTTTGTTGATTTCATTTGATGTAAATATGACATAAAGTTGGGTTAGAGGGATTCAGTCTATCCAGATGACTGACCACTTTCTGGGAGAATATTTTATTGCATAATTTCATTATCATTTTACATCACTGTGAATGCATGGCAACAATTTGATGCAAAATACCATTAATAAGGATTTGTACAGGTAAGGGAAAGTATAATATTCGTAGAATTTGAATTTTTTCACCAATTCTTATTTTAAAAATATATCTTCCGGGCTGGGAATATGACCTAGTGGCAAGAGTGCTTGCCTTCTACACATGTAGCTCTGGGTTCTATTCCCCAGCACCACATATATGGAAAATGGCCAAAAGGGGGCGCTGTGGCTCAGGTGACAGACTGCTAACCTTGAGCGGGAAGAAGCCAGGGATGGTGCTCAGGCCTTGAGTCCAAGGCCCAGGAATGGCCAAAAAAAAATTTTTTTTAAATATATATCTGCCAATGATATTGGAAAAAATTATACTAAGTAAAGTTAGCCAGACCCAAAGAAGCATGGACTCTATTGTCTCCCTCATAGGGAATAATTAGCACAGGTTTAGGCTAGTAACAGCAAAGGATCACAAAAGCCCAATAGCTATACATTATGAACACATAAGATGTTGCTAATTGAAATGAACGCTATGTTCTGGAAACGAATATTATATCACTGTTTGAATAACTTTCAACATGCCATGTGAAACTGTAGCTTCTATTGTTGATAATCTTCTTGTATCCCCTTCCTTTGTTTGTACATGAACTATACTGTATCTTATCTGAGTACATTGGAAACTTTGTATACTGTTATTAGAACTAGGAAAGTGATAGGGAATACAAACCTTGAGAGACACGGGACAAAAAGAAGAAAAACTACAAATGTAATACTTGTAAAACTGTTTGGTATAAATCAACTGGACAACGTATGAGGGGAGAGAAAAAGGGGGAGGGCAAGGGGAGAATGAGGGATGAGGTAAACAAACAGTACAAGAAAAGTATCCAATGCCTTACAAATGAAACTGTAACCTCTCTGTACATCAGTTTGACAATAAAAATTTAAAAAACTTCACCACAAATACAAAAAATACATAAAATTTGTAAACTCAATTGCTATGAAAAACTATTTACTTACAATAATGTGGTGACTTTTGTGTCAGCATAGAACAGACACGGGGACTTCAGGGAAGATGGATGCGGAGCAGCAGAGCCCTAGCTGAGCTCCCTCCGACATCACATTTTTCTCAGCCCATAGAAACTTTTACTCCTAGAAAGAAAGCCAGAGTAAGTTCTAACACTATAGGGATTCTGGCCAGGAAGGAAAAATTGACTTTGCTCGTCTAATAATACAGATTTGAGGTCCGTGTGGCATCCCGCTGCTGCGCCAGTGCCGGCGCCAGCACCGTGCCTGGCACAGTGACCGGCACTCCACAGTGCTGAAGCAAAAGCATAGACCAGGTAGAAATCCTCCAGATGGCGGCTGAGCACAGATGACCTGAAATCCCAGAGAAAGCATGAGTACCCCAGGAAAAATATTCTCACTTGTGCCCACAGAGGAGCTTCTGGAAGGCATCCCTTTTCCTAAAGCCATAGAAAAGCGCCATTTTTGACCCTGGTAAAGGGTCACACCAGATTGGATCTAAAGCAGGCCTGGGGAAAGTGAGGTCAAAGTAGCCATCTTTGAAATGGGCAAGAGAGTCTGACCAGTGAGAGCCAGCTCTGCCCAAGAGAACGCCACCTGCCAGGAGGTAGGTGTGTCTTGGGCCATGGCTTAGCCAGAGGTGCCCTGCCCTGCCTGCCAGAATTTTTAAATTTAAAGCAAAAGCAGCAAGAAGCTACCAGTGGCAAGGAAGCACCAGATGGGGGAACAAATAGTTCCTGAGACAAATAAATGATCCCGTCACAGAGGAAGCCCAATTCCCAGCCTGAATGAGAGCTGAATTCCATAGCCAGCTCCACCAGGTGGCCGCCTTGCCCAGGAGGGAGGAAACTTCCCAAGGCAAGCAACGCTCAGCCGGGTAAACCAGGTCAGAGGCGCCCTGTCCTGCTGAGTCCACAGCCTATACAAAGCCAGGCATTAAAGGCCCCAGGCCCACAGCAGACAGAGGAGCCACAGTTCCCCAAACTGCTCACGTTCCCATCTACAGAGGACGCCCAAGGCCTACCTGCAAGCTGTGTAAACTACAGAGAGCCAGGATTGCACCAACAAAGGAGAAGGGTCAGAACAGATCCACCCTCTCTTAACTGAAATCAAGTCAAACCAGCCAATCAGGAAAATACACTGCAGACCAGACTCAAGGAAACCAGAGACTGGGGAAGGACTACCCAAACAAGCCAGACTCCATTATTTTTTATTCTCAAACATTTTGTAAACTTTAAAAAAAAAGTTTTTTTTTAAATTTTTTCACTTCTGAAACATCGTTGATTTTTTCTTTTCATTTTTACCTGTTTGTTTTATCAAGTTTTTTGTGCTATTATTTTGGTTGTTTGTTTTTCTGGTTCTTTTTCTTTTTTCTTTTTAAAATAATTTTTCTCTGTTTTATGCATCTGTCTTCCAGTATTTTTACTTCATTTCTCTCTTTGCATTCTATTTCTTTAAAAATTACTTTCCTATGAATACCACCTCCACTCTTTCTGCTAACACTCAATTGTCTATCATTTTACCCTTGTTCTTTCTACTGATTCTACTCTTCACATTTCCACGTCACTGAAACTAAACAAAAATCACCCTCCCGGGCTGGGGATATAGCCTAGTGGCAAGAGTGCCTGCCTCGGATACACGAGGCCCTAGGTTCGATTCCCCAGCACCACATATACAGAAAACGGCCAGAAGCGGCGCTGTGGCTCAAGTGGTGGAGTGCTAGCCTTGAGCGGGAAGAAGCCAGGGACAGTGCTCAGGCCCTGAGTCCAAGGCCCAGGACTGCCCCCCCCCCCCCAAAAAAAAATCACCCTCCCCCCCAATATGTTTTACTCTATTCTCTTTACTACCTCTAACTTACACTCCTGACTTACTGCCTGGACTTCCAGGTTCAATTGACTCCTGGTTATTGGATAGAGGTTATCCCTGCTTAATCACAGTGAAACAAAGGGATTCATAGAGAATAGCAGTCCTAAAAGAACTTAATATAAGAACAAGAATTGCTTATAGGGTTGTAACAGTAAATAAGTAACTACTGAATACAGTGCCCAGGATCGGTTGTTATACTGAAATTGTAATCTTTAGGAACACCAAATCTAATTTTATAAACAGGTATACAAGGGGGCTGGGGATATGGCCTAGTGACAAGAGTGCCTGCTTCATATACATGAGGCCCTGGGTTTGATTCCCAGCACCACATATACAGAAAATGGCCAGAAGGGGCACTGTGGCTCAAGTGCTAGCCTTGAGCGGGAAGAAGCCAGGGACAGTGCTCAGGCCCTGAGTCCAGTCCCCAGGACTGGCCAAAAAAAAAAAAAAAAAAAAAACAAACCAGGTATACAAGGTATCTGTATATAATTGTGAACTTGTAAGATTTACACAAGAGTGCTTGGTAAGGGCTGCTTTGGGTCTTAACAGTGCTCACAGGTGCTGGTAGAATGGCATTCCCAATCCAAATGTGCAGAAGGAACACAAGAAAAATGGCAAACATGGCAACAGTGTACTCTACAACAGAATAGTAGTGGCAAGTAGCCACAGTGTTCATAATGATGAAAAAAAGATTTTAAAAGATAAGAGTTAATATACCATAAATCTGGAGCTAAGGAAGGTACCAAGTAAGAAGGAAAGTTGGGGAAGGAGAGAAAAGAGAGGAGAGCAATGAATGATATAAAGAAAAGGGATGGAGTGATTAAGCACAGGAAGACAAGAAGAGAGGAAGGAAGACTGGAGGGAAGGTAGCAAGGAGGGAAGGAATGCAGGCAGGAAAGGAGGCAGGGAGAGCTGGATTGTGGTTTGTATCCACAGTGTTTGGGAGTGAATTAAAGGTAGAAGAATGGAGAAAGAAGGATCCGAATGGAATCCTGGGGAAGGAGAGAGAGACAAATGGAGATAAGGAGGAAGAAAAGTAATCAGGAAAGAATGACAGCAGAAAGGAAGGAAGGATGAGAGCAAGGGAGACTGTGTGGGAGATAGAAGTAAGGAACCGTGAAAGCAGTGAGCGGTATGATGAAAAACAAACGATATTTCATGGGAAGCAAGGAAATTCATAAAAATACATTGTACATTTATAAAGCTGTGCTTTCATTGGACACTACTTAGTACATTCATATCAGATATTCAGTATTATTTACTTGACATAAAAAGCTTTAGTGTCACTTCAAATAGGGAAAAATGAAACAGTTTGTACTATAGAAAATATTATTCATCCGCTGCACAGGGTCATGAGATTTCTAAGTGAACTTCTAAGGAAGGCTCAACATTATTCTTCTATGGAATGCAAGACTCGCATTGACAAGTAGACTGCCAGAGTGACAGAAAGAACACTGTTCCCTGAAACATCTCATGGGGATGCTCCACTCTGGATATTTCTATCCTCCAGATGACTCCCTGATGAGGCCATGTGGCAGTGCCTTCAAGGAACACAGATGACTTGTTGATATTAGGAAGAGTTAGAGACAACCAAAGTCTGTCAAATAGACAGTAAGAAACTACAAAACCAAGAGACAAGTGTAATGACAGAATGCCTACCGAGACAAAACCTGACCCACCAGGTCCCAAAAGAAGGGATGACATCTTGCCACTTTTTTCAAGCAGGAGTGTAAACTTGCATCCAAGTCACCATGTCACCTACCCAGCACTCACTGATCTGTGTAGGTCAGTGCATGAAACACAAACCACACACCACTAGAGGATTTGTCAAAAGACTTATGCAAAAGTTGACCCGGGGAAAACTCTGGGTCACGGGGTCCCCATCACAGTCTTGGGGGTTGTTCACTAAATTCCCAAAGCCAGCCTAAAATAAAGTGACTCTAGTAAGAATTTTCTCTTCTCTTTTAAGGGAAATGATTTACATGGCATGTCTCAAGTTCGGTAAAGTTGGTCATTTACATGAAATTGTAGAAAATATGTCTGTGACTACCAAAAGTCAGGGACAGAAGAAATAAAACACAAAGTGACTTTATATATTGTAAAATTCAATGTGTACCAAGTTACAAAAAAGTCACACATATTTTTTATTCCAATAGTGGGTTTGTGAAATATTCTCGACCAGTGCAGGGAACCACAAGACAGGCACATCAAAGACCCAGAATGGCTACAAATCAAAGGAAGGTTGGACAAATGTGACTGCAGCAAACTGCAGAGCTTCTGCACGGTAAAGGTCATAGCTCGCGAGATAAACAGAAAGCCCACAGACTGGGAGAAGATCTTTACCGGACATTCAACAGACAAAGGCCTCATCTCTAAAATATATGCAGAACTAAAAAAATTGCCTTTTCCAAAACAAAACAACAAAGAACCAATAGCCCCCTCATCAAGTGGGCTAAAGACTTACAAAGAGACTTCTCTGATGAGGAAATGAGAATGGCCAAGAGACATATGAAAAAATGCTCTACATCACTGGCCATAAAAGAAATGCAAATCAAAACAACATTGAGATTCCATCTCACCCCAGTAAGAATGTCATATATCACGATAACTAGTCATAACAATTGTTGGAGGGGATGTGGCCAAAAGGGAACCCTACTTCATTGTTGGTGGGAATGTAAAATGGCTCAGCCACTCTGGCAAGCAGTATGGAGATTCCTCAGAAGGCTAAAAATAGAACTCCCCTATGACCCAGCAGCCCCACTTTTGGGTATCTATCCCAAAGACCACAAACAAAATCACAGTAATGTTCATTGCAGCACAATTTGTCATAGCGACAATCTGGAACCAGCCCAGATGTCCCTCAGTCGACGAATGGATCAGGAAAATGTGGTACATATACACAATGGAATTTTATGCCTCTATCAGAAGGAATGACATTGTCTCATTTGTAAGGAAATGGAAGGACTTGGAAAAAATTATACTAAGTGAAGTGAGCCAGACCCAAAGAAACATGGACTCTATGGTCTCCCTTATTGGGAATAATTAGTACAGGTTTAGGCAAGTCATAGCAGAGCATCACAAGGCCCAATAGCTATACCCTTATGAACACATAAGATGATGATAAGTGAAATGAACTGTATGTTATGGAAACAGTTGTAACTACTTTCAACGTCCTATGTGTATCTGTAGCTTCTATTATTGATGATGTTCTTGTATCACCTTCCTGTGGTTGTACATACACTATCTCTGTAATCTTATCTGAGTATATTGGAAACCGTGTATACTGGTATTGGAAGTAGGAAATTGAATGGGAATACCAAATTTGAGAGACACAGGGTAAAAAAAAGACAAACAACTACAAAAGCAATACTTGCAAAACTGTTTGGTGTAAGTGAACTGAACACCTACGGGGGGGAAGGGAAAGGGGCAAGAGAGAGGGGGGAATGAGGGACAAGGTAACAAACTGTACAAGAAATGTATCCAGTGCCTAACTTATGAAACTGTAACCTTTCTGTACATCAGTTTGACAAAAAATTTTTGAAAAAAATATTATATGGAACTCTATTTCTTTGTCTTGTATGGTGGGTAATGGACACCCAATAGTGTTTACACCAATGTTGGGATAAAGAAATGCCAACTGTGACTCATTTAATGTCATCTGCTTTTCCCTCCAGACCTCCCAATTTGTTTCATTTTGCAATCATATAATTGCAGCAAGTGATACTCTTAGAGTACATTATCAAAGATGGAACCATATGTGGTTTATATGTACAAATGGGCTGAGAAGCTGTATCTCCTATTTTATGTTTAAAAGCAAAACTCCATTATGATTTCTGTTGTTAATTCTTCCTGAAGTGAACTGGTTTGATGGGGATGACTTAAGAACCCTCTCATTCACTCCATCTTGAGTATTGCAATGTAAAATCTATGTAACAGTATGACTAGGCACGGGTTTTGTTTGATCCAATTATGTTGGAATTTACGCATACTGAATGGATACTTCAAAGGAGAAGATAGTCTTCTGTTGTAGACATTTAGTTTGGGCTCCTACAAACATCTTTCTCAACAACCGCTTGCGAGCTATGAAGACACCATATTTAAAATCATCCCAAGGTACAGAAGAGGCTGAATCTCTTCTTCCTTTACAAGGGGACCTATATGTGCAGTGGGAAAAGTTGTTGATTCAGGAAATCAATTTGGAGATCATAAGAGTTCATGGTTGAAAAACATGGAGCTAAAATGAAAAAGGAAGTCTCAAGGGAAGGGTTCCTTGATTGGTTTAGTCTCCAAACATAATTGTACACACCTTGGTACTGGTGATCGCCTTGCAGTGTTAATGTTGGGACGTACATAATACATTATATTACTGGATCCATTCAATGAATATTAGCTTGGCCAAATTCCTCTTGGTCAGACAAGATTGTATACACAGTTGCCCCACAAACTAGTGGAAGAAAAAAGTCAATAATTTGATTCCTGTATAAATACTAGTAAAGAGACAGTTTATGCTAAAATCATGGGCCAATGCATAAAAATGCAAATATCTGCAAAAGCAAAATTTACAAAAACATTTGTGTAAACCAATACTACAACTTATATGGGGCACGAGACAAGGGAGTTGGAAGTGGGGGGTGACGGAGGAGGTAACATGATGAACTAGAAATATATTACTGACTTCCATATGAACTTCTAATCCTTCGGTACATAACTCTGACAATAAAGGAAAAAATAAAATGAACAAAAAAGAGGAAGTAGTTTGGCATGAAGTAGGTTATGGTCCTAATCTGACTCCGTTAGAATTAATGCTTTGACCGGATTAGATTCAGTCGAACAGAGAAACTGTACAGGGACTTGATGAGCATCACCCAACCCACAAGCTTATGCAGCTGTTTGGGAAGAGTTGAGAAAATTAGAAAAGATCTCAACCCATTGGGATAGATATTAAGGAAGACTCAGATGGCTGAGACACTGATGAAAAGTTATGTAATGAACCTACTAAAGGCAGATTGACCCATGTGGAGAAAATTTTGGTATCAATTATAGCCCTATTTTCACAACATCATCCAAATCAGTAAACTCCTGTAAAGGTAGAGAATTGTGGGCCCTGCCCAGAATCCTGGCGGACTTTGATGCTTTCCCACCCCAACTTATGCCTGATAGGGTCTCACAGCTACTACCATCTCAGCCTGTGCTGTTAAAGGTGCCTGGTCCCCCTACCCGTAAGCGTGGCACACTTCCTTGGCTCAGGCTCAAGAAGGGAGGACATTTCTGGTTTTCCTTTATTCCCTGATAGGCAGGATGAAGGTAACAAAAGAGTTCATCAGGCTTTGACATTTAAACAAATAAGAGATCTAAACAAGAGATCAAATGGGAGGATGAAGGTAACAAAAGTGTTCATCAGGCTTTGACATTTAAACAAATAAGAGATCTAAAGTATTCTCGTGTTCAATACGGCCCTACAGTGACGTTCACTCAAGTTATTCTTATTTATTTATTTATTTATTCCTTGGCCAATCCTGGGTCTTCAACTCAGGGCCTGAGCACTGTCCCTGGCTTCTTTTTGCTCTAGGCTAGCACTCTGCTACTTGAGCCACAGCGCCACTTCTGGCCATTTTCTATATATGTGGTGCTGTGGTATAGAACCCAGGGCTTCATATATATGAGGCAAGCACTCTTGCCACTAGGCCATATTCCCGGCATACTCAAGTCATTCTTGAAACCTTGGCTACTAAAACTTTATGCCCAAATTACCAAGCAGCTATCAGGCCTTCTAAGAAAAAAGGAGGAATAAATGACTATATTCGGCTTTGTGCAGACATGGGGCCATCCCTTGTGCAGGGCCTCACGCTGGCTGCAATGCTCCAAGGGCAGACTGTGACAGAGTTCGGTCACAGAGTCCTGTATGGGGAGAAGGCGACAGGGACATCTATGTACTGCTGGGATTCCCAGCATCTGTTTGTCCTGCAGACAAATGGACGACTTAATGGCTCACTGACCTAATCAGAAAAGGAGAGCTATTACTGAAATTTATCCCTGTTGTAAAAATGGGAAGCATTGTGTTACAAATTGCTGAGCTACTTTGAATGACTCTGGTCGCCAGATTTCAATAAACTGGCAGAGGAGCCATCTCCTCGCCCCACAGAAAAAATTTGGGGCGGCTCCTTGCTTCCCCTGAACTCAAGCCTATCCCCAAACCACCTGCAGCAACAATCAGTTTCAAGTCTCCTCTGAGCAACAATAGGAATTGCAGGACTGGATCTCGGTTCCTTTACCTGCACAGCACTGACTTCAGAAATGGGATTTCAGGCCCTTCCTACGTGAGTTCTTAGCCCCCTTCCAAGGGAATCGGTTGGCTTATTGTATGGTCGCAGCAGCTCTGCACTGAGGGGCATATGTATTCTTCCAGGAGTGATAGATCAGGATTCTAATGGAGAAATAAAAATCACGGCTTCAGTGCCTGCTAGTTTTATCTCTATCCCGGCAGCTCACTCTGGTTCCTTTCATTTTTGTCGGTGCCTCAGCTAACACAAACTCTAGGGGAGAAAGTAGTTTTTGGTCTTCTGACAATTTTTGGGTTCAAATCATAAAATGGGAAAGGCCCGGGAATGGCTTCTTGTCATATTTCCAGACATCAATATGTAGAGACTACCTCTTGGGCTGTAAAAACCCAATCTTCTCATGTCATTTCCATCCATTTATCTAAGTGGTTAGCAACATTGCCCATTGACCGCTGGTTGAATTATAGGTCTATGGAATATATAATAAGTTATATTCAAATGCAAATGACACATTAGCTGGGGCAACAAATGAGCCAATTCCTCCAGTACTGGTACCTAATAAAAAGAGATCAAAATACAAACGTGCTTAAATCTCAAAGTGCCCTTGGAGTATTCCAAACGATATGAAACTTTGGCAAGAAATGGGTGAACGATTGGCAATTTTCCTATTTCCATCCATTCCCTTCTAGGTTCCTTAGTTACTTCTAGCTTCATATAGCTGGCCTCTACACACATGCATGTCTACCATAATGGTGATCAAGTTGTCCTCATCCTGGTTGTGGTGGGTAACCTATTTTAATCAGGAAGTGCAAAATGAACAAAATATATCTTAGACATAAGTATGTCCATTTTGCCAAATGGCAAAAGCGTGTCACACAACAGAATAGTAGTAGCAAGTAGCCACAGTGTTCATTATGATGAGAAAAAAAAGGATAAAAATAAGATAAAAGGTAAAGTACCATAAATCAAGAGGTAAGTAAAGTAAAAATAAGAAGGAAAGTTATAGAAAGTAAGAAAGAGAGGCAAGGAATGAATGATATACAAAAAAGGGACGGGGTGTTGAAGCCAAGGAAAACAGTAGGGAAGGTACAAGGAGGGAAGGTATGCAGACAGGTAAGGAGACAGGGAGAAATGGATTGTGGTTTGTATCGACAGTGGGTGATTCCGAGTTAATGGTGGAAATATGGAGGAAGAGGATTTGAACATAATCTTGCAGAAGGAGAGTGATGAAGGGAGATAAGGAAGGAAGAAAAGGTAGCAGGAAGGAATGATAGCAGAAAGGAAGGAAAGATGAGAGCAAGGGAGCCTACGTTGGAGGTAGAAGTAAGGATATATGAAAGCATTGAGAGGTCAGATGAAAAAGAGAGGATATTGGTGGGAAGCAAGGAAATTCATAAAAATACATAGTACATTTATAAAAATGTGCTTCTATTTGGACACTAATTAGTACACTGATATCAGATATTCAATATCATTGATCTGACAAACAATGCTGTAGTGTCATTTCAAATAGGGAAAAAAATGAAACTCAGTTTGTACTATAGAAAATATTATTCATCCACTGCACCAGGTCATAAGATTTCTAAGTCAATTTCTAAGTAATTGACAAAGTATCTTCTACGGAATGCAAGACAGGCATTGACAAGTTGACCCTCAGAGTGACAGAATGATCACTGTACCCTGAAACATCTCAAGGGGATCCTCCCCTCTGGATATTTCTATCCTCCAGATGACACCCTACTGAGACCAACTGGCAGTGCCTTCAAGGAACACAGAAGACTTGCTTGATATTGGAAAGAGTTAGAGAAAATCTACAGCCCCCAAATAGACAGTAAGAAACAACAAAACCACGAGAGAAGTTTAATGACAGAATGTCCACAGAGACAAAACCTGACCCACATGCAACCAAAAGGAGGGATGAACTCTTGCTCGTTTTTCAGTTATGGGTGCATACTTGTGTCCAAGTCACCACATCACCTACCCAACACACACTGACCTGTTTCAGTCAGTACATGAAACACAAAGCACTAACTACTAGAGGATTTTAGAAAGGACTTATGCAAAAGTTGACTCTGGAAGACTATGGGTCACAGGATCCCCATCGCCGTCTTGGGGGTGTTCGATAAATTCCCAAATCCATACTAAAATAAAGTAACTCTAGTAAGAATTTTCTTTTCTCATTGAAGGAAAATGAGTTATATGTGATATCTCAAGGTCGGTAAAGACTCATAGGTACACACATTATCCACAGAGGAAAATTCAGTCTCCAATTTAGGATAAAAGGATTAGCATCAGAGTTTCTAAGAAAGCTTCTGACTGGTGACCTAGCACATGGTAGGAGACCCCAGGAGTTCCAGAAAAGGGTGTCAGAAATCCTTGCTGAGGCTAAGTCTCCCTCTGTTCAATGGGATGTCATAGTTCCACTGTCTATGCTTTTGGATTTGGGAGATCTTGTAGAACTAGCGGAGTGAATGTGTGTGTATTTCTGCTTGTTTGTGATTGTGTGTAGGTGAGTTTTCCTCAACTGGACCCCAGGAGTTCCAGGAAAGGGTGTCAGAAACCCTTGCTGAGGCTAAGTCTCCCTCTGTTCAATGGGATGTCATAGATCCACTATCTATGCATGTGGATTTGGGAGATCTTGTTGATCTAGGGGTGTGAATGTCTGTGTATTTCTACTTGTTTGTGGTTGTGTGTAGGTGAGCTTTTAGGTAAAGGACCTGCAAATCATTACTTGTGGGCCACTCCCGCCCCAGGTGCTTTGTATCATTAATAGGCGATTCTACTCCTCCCCTTCCGCCGCCCTCCCACCCGTTTAAAAGTGCAGCTCTTTTTACCATTAAATGAGTCTTAGCATTGACTTGGTTCCCAGACTGTCTGTTTGTCCTCTGAGGAAAGTGGGGCTGGGATAGAAGTCTGTCTGCCCTCTTTTCCTCTTCTTGGCTCATCAGGGAGGAGCGTTTTTTTCCCAACTCTCCGCAGTACACGAGAGCTTGGGAGACTAAACACCCCCACATTCACTCATGGCTGTCAAGTAGCTTCCCTATGTTTACACTTGCACTGCTTTTTACCTCAAGGCTTGGGGCTCATTATTCTGTATGCAGTATTGAAGAGTCCATTAGTAAATAGATGAGAAATGAAAATGAAATCATGCACATTAGCTCACAGGTTTCCATCTGAAACAATTTTATTTCTTCACTTCTCTAAGTTAATTGAAATAGAAAAAAAATGGCAGATAATTTCACAGAAGATGAGTTGCAGCATTGTAGGATATCTACAGTTTATCCATTTTATACTCGCATCCACTTGTGAGATGACAACATCAAAGTATTGTGCTTTTATCTGTAGCTTCCCTTCCTGCAGATATAGTGTCACAGGAATTCCTTGTGCCAGCTTTAGCTCTTCCTGTGAGATCATCCCATACAGTGAAAATTGCCAACCCTAATAATGTCAGCAACTGAATTTTCAGGAATATTTTCATAATCATGTTTTCAGACAGGACTTGTACATTGTCCCTGTCATTATGAAACACTGACTAACATGCTCATTGTTGGAAGACTCATGTTAATATAACAGATCTGTCATCAACTTCCATCACATTTGGGAAGTGCAAGTACGCAGCCCTCGGCTCTGGACATTAAGCTAGAAAGGCAAGAGGCAGTGAATGCCAAAAAATAACTTTTAGGCGTAGCAGAGTCTGACCAGCTGATTGATTCCCATGTCAATGTGCAGGATTCTATTGGACTCATAGGTACACACATTATCCACAGAGGAAAATTCAGTCTCCAATTTAGGATAAAAGGATTAGCATCAGAGTTTCTAGGAAAGCTTCTGACTGGTTACCTAGCACATGGTAGGAGACCAAAGACGTTTTTGTGATGTCACAGAATGCTCATTATGGTCTAGCTGTGTGCTAGACCTACTTGAGCAGACATAGCTACCCTCTAGGACTCCTTAAGCTGCAGTGTACCCTACTCTGCAGATGGGATGAGGACTTGAACATGCAGGAAACTGACATGAAGGAACATTTTTCAAATGTGCCTAATACGTTCCAACAGAGCTGTACAGGTTCAGAGACCTCCAACCTACCCTCCTGGTGGGAACCCTCACTCGCAGAGGAGGCGGCATTAAGGTCTGTGGTTGAGGAATTGGCTTTTCAAGCTTTGTGTCAGGCACCTTGGGTCCAAAGACTACCATCCCAGGATTGTGACTTGGAATCGGTTCCAGACCCTGATTTTCTTTCCCTGACTTTTCCCAGAAAGCTTTGGACAATAGTAGAAAGTGACAAATTCAAGTCAATTTGGTGGGGTGAGGAGGGAACTTCCGTTGTGATTAATGAAGATCTATTTAAAGAAGAAATTTTGGGACGGAAATATCCTTTCAAGATATTTGAAACGAACAGCATGAAAAGTGTAATTCGACAGCTGAATCTGTACGGGTTCAGTAAACTTCATCACCAATTTGATCGTTCTGCTTCTCTGCTTGACTTCTTCACTGAGGAAGAGGAAGGCTCGTCTTTAAGGAAGGTAATTTCAATTTTTTTTCCCCTTACATAGATATGCATACCTCTCTTGGTACACCTGTTTCTTCTATCAGTGAACTAGAGAAATACCAAAGCTCAAATTACTTTCAAATGTAACGGAAAGGGCTGGGAATATGGCCTATGAAAAGAGGGCTTGCCTCCTATACAAGAAGCTCTCAGTTCAATTCCCCAGCACCACATATATGTGGAAAACGGCTAGAAGGGTCGCTGTGGCTCAGGTGGCAGAGTGCTAGCCTTGAGCGGGAAGAAGACAGGGACGGTGCTTAGACCCTGAGTCCCAGGCCCAGGACTGGCCAAACAAAATGTAACGGAAAGAAAGGTTCACTTCATAAAGGACAAATTTTGACTTCACCATTAGAATTTACAAAAATATCGCTAGCCAATTAGAATTACACCTTTGGACTGTGTACAAAACCACATAACAGATTCTCTGTGTTCAACGTGGCAGATCCAATTGGTTCAGAACATTGTTGTATTTATCTGTTTCTCTTCTACTAAGCCCTGCATATAGTTAAAGTATTTATGCGTCAATTGACTCCTTTGCCATTGAGAGTAAATGGTAATTCATCTCCTTTGGCTAGGTTTGGCTCTGAGTCTCTCTGCTTCAAATGTCTCCAAGTAACTTTCTCCTTTTGTTTTAGTTTCTGTGCTACCAGAATCCAAATTTCAAACAAGGATGTCCTGAACTGTTAGCAAGAATAAGACGAAAAGTCAGGATTAAAAAGTTTTCTGTAACAAGTGAATCATTGCCTGTGCAGCTGGATGAACAACTGCACCTGGGACATGAGGGTAATGACAGTAATCCCAAAACAGATTTAGTCTCTGACACTAGTACTGAAGGAATCCTTTCAACATCACGAAGTTCACTGCTGTCTCATAGACCCCAGCCATCTAGCACGCACATGCTGTCAACTGCAGCACCTTTACTCAAAAATGACAATCCTGCCAGAGATTCTTCTGTCAGACATTCACACAAAAAGTTTATGGATCAGGGAGCCATGTCTAGTCATTTGACCACACTTCATGTGCTGTCAAACAACAGCTACCTCCAGGCACATGACTGCTTTTTGAATTTTGATAAAAGTTATAATTCTCAATATCAAAAATCACATCGATTATCAAACGATAATTTCAGAGAGATGATGCCAACTTCAGCTATTCCAGTTGGATATTCTTATTTTATGGCCTACGAATTGCCACATTCAAGCATGCTAGTGACAGCATCCAATCAAGGGTGCTCCGATGCCACCACACGCGAAATATCTGCCGCAGCATTTTCAAAATATCATCATATAATAGCACCAGTTTACAAGGAACAGAAAGAGAGTAATATCCCAAGCCAGTGCCAGAGTTGGGAGGAAAATTAATTTCGATGTGTATTGTTATAATGAATAAAGACTCTGCCCAGCTTTATTCAAGCAATGAAGGGTCATTCAACTGTATTGTTTCTTATAGGCTAATAGCAAATAAAACTAAAATGTTGCTTTATTTCAACAGTGGGATGCGCTTCATCTCATGTTTTCAGACATCAATATGTTGAGACTACCACTTGGGCTGTAAAAACCCAAACTTCTTAAGGCATTTCCAGGCATTTATCTAAGAGGTTAGCATCATTGCCAATTGACCATTAGTTCAAATTAAACTATAGCATAAATAATGGGTTATATTCAAATGGAAATGACTCACTACCCGGGGCGACAAATGAGCTAGTTACTCCAGTCACACCTACCTTAGTGAAAGAGATCAACAAACAAACATGTGCTTCAATTTGAAACGGACCAAGACGTGTTCCAAAGGATATATGAAACTTAGGCAAACATGGGTGAACAATTGGCCATTTTCCCATTTCTATCCATTCCCCCCAAGAGCCTTGTTTACTTCCAGCTCCACTATTCATATAACTGGCATCTACATGCATGCATGTGTTGCACAATGATGATCAATTTGTCCTCATCCTGGTCGTCTTGGGTTACCAATATTAAACAGGAAGTGCATAATGACCAAAGCATATTAGACATGAGTATGTCCTTTTTGCCACATGGCAACAGCATACTCTACAACAGAATCGTAGTAGCAAGTAGCCACAGTGTTCCCAATGATGATGAAAAAAAGATTAAAAAAAGATAAGAGGTAATATACCAAAAATCCGGAGCTAAGGAAGGTACCAAGTAAGAAGGAAAGTTGTGGAACTAGAGAAAGGAGAGGGAAGCAATGAATGATATAAAGAAAAGGGATGGAGTGATGAAGCACAGGAAGACAAGAATTCAGGAAAGAAGACAGGAGAGAAGGTAGCAAGGAGGGAAGGAATGCAGGCAGGCAAGGAGGCAGGGACAGATGGATTGTGGTTTGTATCAACAGTGTGAGGGATGGAGTTATAGGTGGAAGTATGGAGAAAGAAGGATCCAAAAGGAATCCTGGGGAAGGAGAGAGTGACAAACAGAGATAAGGAGGGAAGAAAAGAAATCAGGAAGGAATGAAAGCAGAAAGGAAGGATGAGAACAAGGGAGACTGGGTGGGACATAGGAGTAAGGAACCATGAAAGCAGTGAGAGGGAAGATGAAAAGGAATTGGTACTTCATGGGAAGCAAGGAAAATCATAAAAATACATTTTATATTTATAAATCTGTGTTTTTATTTGGACACTACTTAGTACATTGATATCAAATATTCAGTATCGTTTGCTTGACATAAAAATCTGTAGTGTCAGTTCAAATAGGTAAAAATGAAACTCAGTTTGTACTATAGAAAATGTTATTCATCCGCTGCACAGGGTCATGAGATTTCTAAGTGAATTTCTAAGTAAGGCTCAACAATATTCTTCTACGGAATGCAAGACTGGCATTGACAAGTTGACTGCCAGAGTGACAGAAAGAACACTGTGCCCTGTATCATCTCCTAAGGATGTTCCACTCTGGATATCTCTATGCTCCAGATGACACCCTGATGAGGCCATCTGGCAGTGCCTTCAAGGAACACAGATGACCTGTTGATATTAGGAAGAGTTAGAGACAATCTAAGTCCCTGAAATAGACAGTAGGAAACAACAAAACCAAGAGACAAGTGTAATGACAGAATGCCTACCGAGACAAAACCTGACCCACGAGGTCCCAAAAGAAGGGATGACATCTTGCCTCTTTTTTCAAGCAGGGGTGTAAACTTGTGTCCAAGTCACCATGTCACCAACCCAGCACTCACTGACCATTTTAGGTCAGTGCATGAAACACAAACCAAACACCACTAGAGGATTTGTCAAAAGACTTATGCAAAAGTTGACGCTGGGAAATCTCTGGGTCACGGGGTCCCCATCACAGTCTTGGAGGGAGTTCCCTAAATTCCCAAAGCCAGCCTAAAATAAAGTGACTCTAGTAAGATTTTTCTCTCCTCTTCTAAGGGAAATGATTTATATGGAATATCTCAAGGTCGGTAAAGTTGGTCATTTACATGAAACGCTAGGAAATATGTCTGTGACTACTAAAAGTCAGGGACAGAAGAAATACAACACAAAGTGACTTTATATATTGTAAAATTCAATGTGCACCAAGTTACAAAAAAGTCACATATTTTTTCTTCCAATAGTGGTGTGTAAAATATTCTCGACCAGTGCAGGGAACCACAAGACAGGCACATCAATTAAAATTTACATGGAACTCTATTTCTTTGTCTTGTATGGTGGGTAATGGACACCCAATAGCGTTTACACCAATGTTGGGATAAGGAAATGCCAACTGTGACACATTTCATGTCCTCTGCTTTTCCCTCCAGCCCTCCCCATTTGCGTCATTTTGCAATAGTACAATTGCAGCCAGTGATACTCTTAGAGTCCATTATCAAGGATGGAACCATATGTGGTTGACATGTACAAATGGGGGGAGAAGCTGTATCTCCTCTTTTCTGTCTAAAGGAAAACTCCATTATGATTTCTGGTGTTAATTTTTCCTATAGTGAACTGGTTTGATGGGGATGACATAATAACCCTCTCGTTCACTCCATCTTGAGTATTGCAAAGTAAAATCTAAGTAACAGTATGACTAGGCACTGGTTTTGTTTGATCCAATGATGTTGGAATGAAAGCACTACTAAATGGATACTTCAAAGGAGATGACTGTGTTCTGTTGTAGACATTTAGTTTGGGCTCCTAACAATTTCTTTCTCAACAACCACTTGAGAGCTATGAAGACACCATACTTAAAATCATCCCTAGGTACAGAGGAGTCCTGAATCTCTCCTTCCTTTACAAGGGGACCTATATGTGCAGTGGGAAAAGATGTTGATTTTAGGAAAACAATTTAGAGATCATAATAGATAGTTCATGGTTGAAAAATATTGAGCTAAAATGAAAAAGGAAATCTCAAGGGAAGGGTTCCTTGATTCGTTTACACAGTCTCCAAACATAATTGTACACACCTTGGGTACTGGTGATCCCCTTGCAGTGTTGTGGTTGGGAAGTACATAATTCATTATATTACTGGAACCATTCAATAAATATTAGCTTGGCTAAATTCATCTTGGTCAGACAAACTTGTATATACAGTTGCCCCACAAATTAGTGAAAGAAAAGAGTAAATATTTTGATTCTTGTATAAACACTAGTAAAGGGACAGGTTATGCAGAAATCAAGGGCAAAAGGTTAAAAGTACAAATGCCTCCAAAAGCAAAATTTACACAACATTTGTGTAAACCAATTCTACAATTTCTCAGGGGGAAAGAGACAATGGAGTTGGAAAGGGGGTGTTGGAGGAGGAAAATGATGAATGAGATATATACTTACTGACTCACTTATGAACCTCTAATCCTTCGGTCCATCACTCTGACAATAACGGAAAAAATAAACAAGAACAAAAGAGGAAGTAGTGTGGCATGAAGTAGGTTATGGTCGTAATCTCAATCCGTTACAAATAATGCCATTGTAGACATGAACGGATTAGGTTCAAACAGTCGATCAGAGAAACTGAACAGGGACTTGATGAGCATCACCCAACCCCCAAGCTTATGCAGCTGTATGGGAAGAGCTGAGAAAATTAAAAAACATCTCAACCCACTGGGCTAGATAAAAGGAAGACTAAGATGGCTCAGACACTGAGAAAAAATTATGTAATGAGCCTAGTAAAGACAGATTGACCCATGTGGAGAAAATTTTGGAATCACAATATCATCCAAAACAGCAATCTCCTGTAAAGGGAGAGACTTGTGGGCTCTGCCCAGAATCCTGGCGGTCTTTGATCCTTTCCCACCACAACCTCCGCCTGATAGAGTCTCACAGCTAGTACCATCTCAGCGTGTGCTGGTAAAGGCTCCTGGCCCTCCTAGCCGTAAGCGTGGCACACTTCCTTGGCTCAGGCTGCTCAAGAAGGGAGGACATTCCTGGTTTTCATTTATTCCCTGACAGGCAGGATGAAGATAACAAAAGGGTTCATCAGGCTTTGCCATTTCAACCAATAAGAGATCTATCTAAAGAATGCTTGTGTTCAATATGGCCCTACAGTGCCGTTTACTCAAGTCATTCTTATCTATTTATTTATTCATTGGCCAATCCTGGGTCTTCAACTTAGGGCCTGAGCACTGTCCCTGGCTTCTTTTTGCTCTAAGCTAGCACTCTGCTACTTGAGCCACAGCGCCACTTCTGGCCATTTTCTATATATGTGGTGCTGGAGAATAGAACCCAGGGCTTCATGTATATGAGGCAAGCACACTTGCCAATAGGCCATATTCCCAGCACACTGAAGTCATTCTTGAAACCTGGGCTACTAAAACTTTATGCCCAAATTGCCAAGCAGCCATCAGGCCTTCTAAGAAAAAAGGAGGAATAAATGACTATATTCGACTTTGTGCAGACATTGGGCCATCCTATGTTCAGGGCCTCACGCTGGCTGCAGGGCTCCAAGGGCTGACTGTGACAGAGTTCTTACACATGCACTGTATGGGGAGAAGGCGACGGGGACATCTATGTACTGCTGGGATTCCCGGCATCTGTTTTTCCTGAAGACAAATGGACCACTTAATGGCTCACTGACCTAATCAGAAAAGGAGAAGAACTATGAGTGAAATTTGTCCCCATTGTAAAAACGGGAAGCATTGTGTTACAAATTTCAGATCTACTTTGAATGACTGTGGCCACCAGATTTCAGTAAACTGGCAGAGGAGCCAGCACCTGGCCCCACAAAAAAATTTTCGGGCGGCTCCATCCTGCCCCCAACCTCAAGCCTATCCCCCAACAACCTGCAGCAACAATCAGGTTCAAGTCTCCTCTGAGCAACTTCCTCTGAGGAAGTTCAGGACTGGATCTCTGTTCTTCTACCTGCACAGTACTGACTTCGGAAATGGGATTTCAGGCCCTCCATCCAGGAGTTCTTGGCCCTCTTCCAAGGGAATCTGTTGGCTAATTGTTAGGTTACAGCTGCTCTGCACTGAGGGGCTTATGTATTATTCCAGGAGTGATAGATCAGGACACTAATGGAGAAATAAAATCATGGCTTCAGTGCCGGCTAGTGTTGTCTCTATCCTGGCAGCTTATGCTGGTTCCTTTAATTTTTGTCGGTGACTCAGCAACTACAAACACAAGGGGAGAAAGGAGTTTTTGGTCTTCCGACAATTTTTGGGTTCAAAACATGAAATGGGAATGGCCCGGGGATGGCTTCTTCTCATATTTTCAGACATCAATATGTTGAGACTACCTCTTGGGCTGTAAAAACCCAATCTTCTCAAGGCATTTCCATCCATTTATCTAAGAGGTTAGCAATATTGCCCATTGACCGCTGGTTGAAATATAGGTCTAATGCACATATAATAGGTTATTTTCAAATGCAAATGACTCACAAGCTGGGGCCACAAATGAGCCAATTCCTCCAGTACTTGTACCTTAGTGAAAGAGATCAACAAACAAACATGTGCTTCAATCTTAATGTGACCTTGGGGTATTCCAAAGGCTATGAAACTTAGGCAAGTCATGGGTGAACGATTGGCAATTTCCCTATTTCTATCCAGTCCCTTCTAGGTACCTTGTTTACTTCTAGCTCCAGTGTTCATAAAGCTGGCCTCTACACATATGCATGTCTAGCACAATGATGATCAAGTTGTCCTTATCCTGGTTGTGGTGGGTAACCTATATAAAACAGGATGTGCACAATGACCAAAGTATATCTTAGACATGAGTATGTCCTTTTTGCGACATGGGAAAAGAGTGCTCCACAACAGATTAGTAGTAGCAAGTTGCCACAGTGTTCATAATGGTGAAGAAAAAAGGAGAAACAAAAGATAAAAGGTAATGTACCATAAATCAAGAGCTAAGTAAGGTAAAAATAGGAAGGAAAGTTATGGAAGGTAAGAAAGAGAGGGAAGGAAGGAATGATAGAAAGAAAAGAGCGGGGTGATGAAGCCAAGGAAGACAGGAGGGAAGGTAGCAATGAGGGAAGGAATGTAGGCAGGGAAGGAGGCAGGGAGAGGTGGATTGTGGTTTCTATGGACAGTGGCTGGGACAGAGTTAATGGAGGAAGTATGGAGGAAGAGGATCTGAAGGTAAGCCTGGGGAAGGAGAGAGATGAAGGGAGATAAGGAAGGAAGAAAAGGTAGCAGGAAGGAATGGTTGCAGAAAGGAAGGAAAGATGAGAGCAAGGGAGACTTGGGTTGGAGATAGAAGCAAGGCAATATGAAAGCATTGACAGGTCAGATGAAAAAGAAGGGATATCTGGTGGGAAGCAAGGAAATTCATAAAAATTCATAGGGAATTAATAAAGCTGTGCCTCTACTTGGACACTACTTAGTACACTGATATCAGATATTCAATATAATTGATCTGACAAACAATGCTGTAGTGTCATTTCCAATAGGAAAAAATGAAACTCAGTTTCTACTATAGAAAATATTATTTTTGAGCTGCACCAGGTGATTAGGTTTCTAAGTGTATTTCTAAATAATTCACAAAAATATCTTCTACGGAATGCAAGACAGGCATTGACAAGTTGACTCCCAGAGTGACAGAAAGAACACTGTGCCCTGAAACATCTCATGGTGATCCTCCCCTCTGGATATTTCTATCCTCCAGAAGACACCCTGCTGAGACCAACTGGCAATGCCTTCAAGGAACACAGAAGACTTGCTTGATAATGGAAAGAGTTAGAGAAAATCTACCGCCCCCAAATAGACAGTAAGAAACAACAAAACCATGAGACAAGTTTAATGACAGTGCCCACAGAGACAAAACCTGACCCTCCAGTGACCAAAAGAAGGGATGAACTCTTGAACTTTTTCCAGTTAAGGGTGTATACTTGTGTCCAAGTCACCACATCACCTACCCAACACTCACTGACCTGTTTCAGTCAGTACATAAAACACAAAGCACTAACTAGTGGAGGATTTTTTAACAGACTTATGCAAAAGTTGAGTCTGGCAGACTCTGAGTCACGGGGTCCCCATCTCAGTCTTGGGGGTGTTCAATAAGTTCCCAAAGCCAACTTAAAATATCGTGACTCTAGTAAGAATTTTCTATTCTCTCTTAAGGAAAATGAGTTATATGTGATGCCTCAAGGTCTGTAAATATGGTCATTTAGATGAATGGCGAGGCTATTTGTCTGTTAGTACTAAATGTAAGGGACCTAAGAAATAAAACTCAAAGTGATGCGGCAGCTCCCCTGCTAGTGACTGGTTGTAAAGAAAAGATGATATGGAAACTCACTTCACTGGAACAGAGCCATCTATGAGCCCCGTATTACAACTTTCCTAATTTAAGTGAATCAGGTCAATATACATCATGAGGGGGCTGAGCTACACCTCCCATTGGACAGGGTTGAATGACAGGAAGAGCAAGAAAACAAGTGAGGGAAACAGAATCATATGAATTACAATAAGAAATGTCAAGGGGCCCTGAGGAGGAAATCTATTGTTTGTCACTTTCTACTTCCTGATGGGACCTGCAGGACTCAATAACCTATGTAGAGCTCCCACTGTGCTGCTGAACTGCCTAAATTAGCGTCATTCTCTGAAGGATCATATACAGACGCCGAAGAATGTTTAAATTTTTTGTAACAGATCTGACAGGAGATTGCTCAGGTATAGTTTGAACTGTTACCTGTGGTCCACTTCGAGGTTTTGCCACCTCTTGAAGATTATAAGTATTCCTTACTTCCCCCATATTAGCCACTAGTTCAGCAGCTGATGTTATGACAGCATTGTGAGAAATCATATGGAGAGCTGCATGCATTAAGGCCCAAATAGACCTCAATGGAGCTGGAACATTGTCACCACACCATATGCCATTTCTGCATTACTCTTTACTCGCTTCCAGGCTTCTAAGTCTAAAATCCTCCTCTAATCTTCTAAAATCGTTTCCTCTGGGAATAAAAGATTATACTCCCTTACCTCCTGCATGCACTCATGTATTTCCGAATGCGAGATCATAGCCCATTTACGTTTCAGAACCTGGTGGATAAGATTAGACAAAGAAGCACCTTAAGCTTGTCCCATATCCCCATAATGTTTTCAGTTCTTCTGGAGAGCTCGCTACACAGATTCGCTATCTCTTGTGATTAAAAATGTCCCTTAGTTCCCCTTGAGAGTTCACAACGTAGTTTCCTGGATCTCCTTTGGATCAAATGCCATGTCCCACGTTGGGGGACAGATGTGGGACAAATGGTAACTGCAATGAAGAAAGGATATGGGAGACGTGGTTTTTTTGAGAAGAAGGCATGTGCTTTATTTTTGGGATGTCAGGGGTATATGGGGTTAGAGATCAATTAATCAATCAATTGCAAGAACAATTCAGAAAAATTTGCCACTCTGTTCATATCATGGATATCACTACAACACCGGATCAGATTAGCAAATATAAAACTCTAATCGGCTTCCCCAAAATTCAATTGAATGCCTAAGATTGTGAAAGCATATCTCATGAGTAGTTGGAGGAACAATACAATCCAAGAGTTTTCTAATCAGGGAAGGAGAATCTCATGACAAAGTGCTTAAGATTGGCCAACAAACAGAGGAAACCCTTAGGAGGAGTTTTTCCTCAACTGGACCCCAGGAGTTCCAGGAAAGGGTGTCAGAAATCCTTGCTGAGGCTAAGTCTCCCTCTGTTCAATGGGATGTCATAGTTCCACTGCCTATGCTTTTGGATTTGGGAGATCTTGTTGAACTAGCGGAGTGAATGTGTGTGTATTTCTGCTTGTTTGTGGTTGTGTGTAGGTGAGTTTTCCTCAACTGGACCCCAGGAGTTCCAGGAAAGGGTGTCAGAAATCCTTGCTGAGGCTAAGTCTCCCTCTGTTCAATGGGATGTCATAGTTCCACTATCTATGCATGTGGATTTGGGAGATGTTGTTGATCTAGGGGTGTGAATGTGTGTGTATTTCTGCTTGTTTGTGGTTGTGTGTATTTGAGCTTTTAGGTAAAGGACCTGCAAATCATTACTTGTGGGCCACTCCCGCCCCAGGTGCTTTGTATCATTAATAGGCGATTCTACTCCTCCCCTTCCACCGCCCTCCCACCCATTAAAAAGTGCAGCTCTTTCTACCATTAAATGAGTCTTAGCATTGACTTGGTTCCCAGACTGTCTGTTTGTCCTCTGAGGAAAGTGGGGCTGGGATAGAAGTCTGTCTGCCCTCTTTTCCTCTTCTTGGCTCATCAGGGAGGGGCATTTTTTTCCCAACTCTCCGCAGTTCACGAGAGCTTGGGAGACTAAACACCCCCACATTCACTCATGGCTGTCAAGTAGCTTCTACATTTCAACAGCAGTTCTTATTTCTCAGCCTGCTGTAACTGTGGAATTGTAATAATATGTCATTTTCAGTGCTCAGGACCTATCACAATGAAACCTAGGTTTTATTATATCCAAGAAACGCTTGTGGGGCTGGGGATATAGCCTAGTGGCAAGAGAGCCGGCCTCGGATACAGGAGGCCCTAGGTTCGATTCCCCAGCGCCACATATACAGAAAACAGCCAGAAGCGGCACTGTAGCTCAAGTGGCAGAGTGCTAGCCTTGAGCGGGAAGAAGCCAGGGACAGTGCTCATGCCTTGAGTCCAAGGCCCAGGACTGGCAAAAAATAAATAAATAAATAAATAAATAAATAAATAAAAGAATGGCTTGCAGTTGCTATGGCTGGAATAGGACCCTATGTTTACACTTGCACTGCTTTTTACCTCAAGGCTTGGGGCTCGTTATTCTTTATGCAGTATTGAAGAGTCCATTAGTAAATAGATGAGAAATGAAAATGAAATCATGCACATTATCTCACAGTTTCCATCTGAAACAATTTTATTTCTTCACTTCTCTAAGTTAATTGAAATAGAAAAAAAATGGCAGATAATTTCACAGAAGATGAGTTGCAGCATTGTAGGATATCTACAGTTTATCCATTTTATACTCGCATCCACTTGTGAGATGACAACATCAAAGTATTGTGCTTTTATCTGTAGCTTCCCTTCCTGCAGATATAGTGTCACAGGAATTCCTTGTGCCAGCTTTAGCTCTTTCTGTGAGATCATCCCATACAGTGAAAATTGCCAACCCTAATAATGTCAGCAACTGAATTTTCAGGAATATTTTCATAATCATGTTTTCAGACAGGACTTGTACATTGTCCCTGTCATTATGAAACACTGACTAACATGCTCATTGTTGGAAGACTCATGTTAATATAACAGATCTGTCATCAACTTCCATCACATTTGGGAAGTGCAAGTACGCAGCCCTCGGCTCTGGACATTAAGCTAGAAAGGCAAGAGGCAGTGAATGCCAAAAAATAACTTTTAGGCGTAGCAGAGTCTTACCAGCTGATTGATTCCCATGTCAATGTGCAGGATTCTATTGGACTCATAGGTACACACATTATCCACAGAGGAAAATTCAGTCTCCAATTTAGGATAAAAGGATTAGCATCAGAGTTTCTAGGAAAGCTTCTGACTGGTTACCTAGCACATGGTAGGAGACCAAAGACGTTTTTGTGATGTCACAGAATGCTCATTATGGTCTAGCTGTGTGCTAGACCTACTTGAGCAGACATAGCTACCCTCTAGGACTCCTTAAGCTGCAGTGTACCCTACTCTGCAGATGGGATGAGGACTTGAACATGCAGGAAACTGACATGAAGGAACATTTTTCAAATGTGCCTAATACGTTCCAACAGAGCTGTACAGGTTCAGAGACCTCCAACCTACCCTCCTGGTGGGAACCCTCACTCGCAGAGGAGGCGGCATTAAGGTCTGTGGTTGAGGAATTGGCTTTTCAAGCTTTGTGTCAGGCATCTTGGGTCCAAGGACTACCATCCCAGGATTGTGACTTGGAATCGGTTCCAGACCCTGATTTTCTTTCCCTGACTTTTCCCAGAAAGCTTTGGACAATAGTAGAAAGTGACAAATTCAAGTCAATTTGGTGGGGTGAGGAGGGAACTTCTGTTGTGATTAATGAAGATCTATTTAAAGAAGAAATTTGGGGACGGAAATATCCTTTCAAGATATTTGAAACGAACAGCATGAAAAGTGTAATTCGACAGCTGAATCTGTACGGGTTCAGTAAACTTCATCACCAATTTGATCGTTCTGCTTCTCTGCTTGACTTCTTCACTGAGGAAGAGGAAGGCTCGTCTTTAAGGAAGGTAATTTCAATTTTTTTTCCCCTTACATAGCTATGCATACCTTTCTTGGTACACCTGTTTCTTCTATCAGTGAACTAGAGAAATACCAAAGCTCAAATTACTTTCAAATGTAACGGAAAGGGCTGGGAATATGGCCTATGAAAAGAGGGCTTGCCTCCTATACAAGAAGCTCTCAGTTCAATTCCCCAGCACCACATATATGTGGAAAACGGCTAGAAGGGTCGCTGTGGCTCAGGTGGCAGAGTGCTAGCCTTGAGCGGGAAGAAGACAGGCACGGTGCTTAGACCCTGAATCCCAGGCCCAGGACTGGCCAAACAAAATGTAACGGAAAGAAAGGTTCACTTCGTAAAGGACAAATTTTGACTTCACCATTAGAATTTACAAAAATATCGCTAGCCAATTAGAATTACACCTTTGGACTGTGTACAAAACCACATAACAGATTCTCTGTGTTCAACGCGGGAGATCCAATTGGTTCAGAACATTGTTGTATTTATCTGTTTCTCTTCTACTAAGCCCTGCATATAGTTAAAGTATTTATGCATCAATTGACTCCTTTGCCATTGAGAGTAAATGGTAATTCATCTCCTTTGGCTAGGTTTGGCTCTGAGTCTCTCTGCTTCAAATGTCTCCAAGTAACTTTCTCCTTTTGTTTTAGTTTCTGTGCTACCAGAATCCAAATTTCAAACAAGGATGTCCTGAACTGTTAGCAAGAATAAGACGAAAAGTCAGGATTAAAAAGTTTTCTGTAACAAGTGAATCATTGCCTGTGCAGCTGGATGAACAACTGCACCTGGGACATGAGGGTAATGCCAGTAATCCCAAAACAGATTTAGTCTCTGACACTAGTACTGAAGGAATCCTTTCAACATCACGAAGTTCACTGCTGTCTCATAGACCCCAGCTATCTGGCACGCACATGCTGTCAACTGCAGCACCATTACTCAAAAATGACAATCCTGTCAGAGATTCTTCCGTCAGACATTCACACAAAAAGTTTATGGATCAGGGAGCCATGTCTAGTCATTTGACCACACTTCATGTGCTGTCAAACAACAGCTACCTCCAGGCACATGACTGCTTTTTGAATTTTGATAAAAGTTATAATTCTCAATATCAAAAATCACATCGATTATCAAACGATAATTTCAGAGAGATGATGCCAACTTCAGCTATTCCAATTGGATATTCTTATTTTATGGCCTACGAATTGCCACATTCAAGCATGCTAGTGACAGCATCCTATCAACGGTGCTCCGATGCCACCACACGCGAAATATCTGCCGCAGCATTTTCAAAATATCATCATATAATAGCACCAGTTTACAAGGAACAGAAAGAGAGTAATATCCCAAGCCAGTGCCAGAGTTGGGAGGAAAATTAATTTCGATGTGTATTGTTATAATGAATAAAGACTCTGCCCAGCTTTATTCAAGCAATGAAGGGTCATTCAACTGTATTGTTTCTTATTGGCTAATAGCAAATAAAACTAAAATGTTGCTTTATTTCAACAGTGGGATGCGCTTCATCTCATGTTTTCAGACATCAATATGTTGAGACTACCACTTGGGCTGTAAAAACCCAAACTTCTTAAGGCATTTCCAGGCATTTATCTAAGAGGTTAGCATCATTGCCAATTGACCATTAGTTCAAATTAAACTATAGCATAAATAATGGGTTATATTCAAATGGAAATGACTCACTACCCGGGGGCGACAAATGAGCTAGTTACTCCAGTCACACCTACCTTAGTGAAAGAGATCAACAAACAAACATGTGCTTCAATTTGAAACGGACCAAGACGTGTTCCAAAGGATATATGAAACTTAGGCAAACATGGGTGAACAATTGGCCATTTTCCCATTTCTATCCATTCCCCTCAAGAGCCTTGTTTACTTCCAGCTCCACTATTCATATAACTGGCATCTACATGCATGCATGTGTTGCACAATGATGATCAATTTGTCCTCATCCTGGTCGTCTTGGGTTACCAATATTAAACAGGAAGTGCATAATGACCAAAGCATATTAGATATGAGTATGTCCTTTTTGCCACATGGCAACAGCATACTCTACAACAGAATCGTAGTAGCAAGTAGCCACAGTGTTCCCAATGATGATGAAAAAAAGATTAAAAAAAGATAAGAGGTAATATACCAAAAATCCGGAGCTAAGGAAGGTACCAAGTAAGAAGGAAAGTTGTGGAACTAGAGAAAGGAGAGGGAAGCAATGAATGATATAAAGAAAAGGGATGGAGTGATGAAGCACAGGAAGACAAGAATTCAGGAAAGAAGACAGGAGAGAAGGTAGCAAGGAGGGAAGGAATGCAGGCAGGCAAGGAGGCAGGGACAGATGGATTGTGGTTTGTATCAACAGTGTGAGGGATGGAGTTATAGGTGGAAGTATGGAGAAAGAAGGATCCAAAAGGAATCCTGGGGAAGGAGAGAGTGACAAACAGAGATAAGGAGGGAAGAAAAGAAATCAGGAAGGAATGAAAGCAGAAAGGAAGGATGAGAACAAGGGAGACTGGGTGGGACATAGGAGTAAGGAACCATGAAAGCAGTGAGAGGGAAGATGAAAAGGAATTGGTACTTCATGGGAAGCAAGGAAAATCATAAAAATACATTTTATATTTATAAATCTGTGTTTTTACTTGGACACTACTTAGTACATTGATATCAAATATTCAGTATCGTTTGCTTGACATAAAAATCTGTAGTGTCAGTTCAAATAGGTAAAATGAAACTCAGTTTGTACTATAGAAAATGTTATTCATCCGCTGCACAGGGTCATGAGATTTCTAAGTGAATTTCTAAGTAAGGCTCAACAATATTCTTCTACGGAATGCAAGACTGGCATTGACAAGTTGACTGCCAGAGTGACAGAAAGAACACTGTGCCCTGTATCATCTCCTAAGGATGTTCCACTCTGGATATCTCTATGCTCCAGATGACACCCTGATGAGGCCATCTGGCAGTGCCTTCAAGGAACACAGATGACCTGTTGATATTAGGAAGAGTTAGAGACAATCTAAGTCCCTGAAATAGACAGTAGGAAACAACAAAACCAAGAGACAAGTGTAATGACAGAATGCCTACCGAGACAAAACCTGACCCACGAGGTCCCAAAAGAAGGGATGACATCTTGCCTCTTTTTTCAAGCAGGGGTGTAAACTTGTGTCCAAGTCACCATGTCACCAACCCAGCACTCACTGACCATTTTAGGTCAGTGCATGAAACACAAACCAAACACCACTAGAGGATTTGTCAAAAGACTTATGCAAAAGTTGACGCTGGGAAATCTCTGGGTCACGGGGTCCCCATCACAGTCTTGGAGGGAGTTCCCTAAATTCCCAAAGCCAGCCTAAAATAAAGTGACTCTAGTAAGATTTTTCTCTCCTCTTCTAAGGGAAATGATTTATATGGAATATCTCAAGGTCGGTAAAGTTGGTCATTTACATGAAACGCTAGGAAATATGTCTGTGACTACTAAAAGTCAGGGACAGAAGAAATACAACACAAAGTGACTTTATATATTGTAAAATTCAATGTGCACCAAGTTACAAAAAAGTCACATATTTTTTCTTCCAATAGTGGTGTGTAAAATATTCTCGACCAGTGCAGGGAACCACAAGACAGGCACATCAATTAAAATTTACATGGAACTCTATTTCTTTGTCTTGTATGGTGGGGTAATGGACACCCAATAGCGTTTACACCAATGTTGGGATAAGGAAATGCCAACTGTGACACATTTCATGTCCTCTGCTTTTCCCTCCAGCCCTCCCCATTTGCGTCATTTTGCAATAGTACAATTGCAGCCAGTGATACTCTTAGAGTCCATTATCAAGGATGGAACCATATGTGGTTGACATGTACAAATGGGGGGAGAAGCTGTATCTCCTCTTTTCTGTCTAAAGGAAAACTCCATTATGATTTCTGGTGTTAATTTTTCCTATAGTGAACTGGTTTGATGGGGATGACATAATAACCCTCTCGTTCACTCCATCTTGAGTATTGCAAAGTAAAATCTAAGTAACAGTATGACTAGGCACTGGTTTTGTTTGATCCAATGATGTTGGAATGAAAGCACTACTAAATGGATACTTCAAAGGAGATGACTGTGTTCTGTTGTAGACATTTAGTTTGGGCTCCTAACAATTTCTTTCTCAACAACCACTTGAGAGCTATGAAGACACCATACTTAAAATCATCCCTAGGTACAGAGGAGTCCTGAATCTCTCCTTCCTTTACAAGGGGACCTATATGTGCAGTGGGAAAAGATGTTGATTTTAGGAAAACAATTTAGAGATCATAATAGATAGTTCATGGTTGAAAAATATTGAGCTAAAATGAAAAAGGAAATCTCAAG